>NW_016909147.1:20541-23918 GCF_001483705.2 Eufriesea mexicana | reverse complement strand
AGGCCAACAATAATTGTCTCGTCATGTTAGGTTGTGTTTCGTTGCGTTTGGATATCTTACGTTTGGCTACGTTAGGGTAGGCAACTTTGACTTTTGTGCTGTATACTGCTACGCGTTGGATTTCTGCATTCTACAGTGCTCGAATATGTTATGCTTTGCTCTGGGGTGTCCAGGAATATTTCTTTCGTCACGTCATGTTGAGTTACAGTATGTTTGGATAGGTCAGGATCGGTCAGGTTAGCTAAGGGCATCTTCAACTTTTTTGATTTGCAATGCACTGCGGTGGATTTCTGCGCACTACTGTACTGCAGCATATTCTGATGCTCTCCGGGGATGCCAACCGTAGTGGTCTCGGCGTGTTGGGTTGAGTAACGTTACGTATGTTCATGTTACGTTTGGCTAGGTTAGAATACGGTAGCCTTGACTTTTGTGCTGTACACTGCTTTCGGTGGGTTTCTACTTTCTACTGTCCCCTAACATCTTCTGTTTGGCGCTCGGGAGGACAGCACTTGTGTTCTCTGCTCGTTATGTTGAGTTACGCATCGCTTGTCTGCGTTACGTTTGGTGAGGTTAGGATAGGATAGCTAACTGTTTTCCGCTGTACGCTGCTGTTCGCAGATTCCTGCGATCTATTGTGTTCTAATATTGTCAGCTTGGCCCTGGGGTGGCGAGCAGTAGCGTTCGTGGCGAGTTTGGTTGTGTTAGATTATGTTCGGCTAGGTTAAGTTAGGTCAAGTTCGGTTAGGAAAGCCTTGACTGCCGTGCCATATACTATTATACGCTAGACTTCAGCGATCTACTATGCTCTACTACATTCTGCTTGGCCCTTAGAGGCCAGGAGAAGTGGAAGGGCACTTTACGTTGAGATATGATACGTTTGGTTCGGTCAGGTTAGGTCAGGTCAGGTAAGGTTGTCTTCGGCTTCCGTGCTATTCGCTACAATGCTGTGGATTTCTGCGCACTACTGTGATCTTTTATACTATGCTTAACTCCAGCCAGCAACAGCGGTCTCGTCATGTTTGGTACAGTTGGGTTATGTTTGCGTGTGTTAGGTTTGGCTAGGTTAGGAGAGGCTACTTTTACCTTTGTGCTGTTTACTGCTATACGGCGGATATCCGCGATCTAATGTGCTGTAATATGTTCTGCTTGGCTCTGGAGAGGCCAGCGATCGTGGTCGGGGCACATTAGGCATTGCTATGTTACGTTTGGTTATGTTACGATTGGATAGGGTAGGAAGCGATGTCTATGACTTTGGCTCTATACGCTGTTATTCGCTGGATATCAGCGATACAGTGCTCCAGCACGCTCTGCTTGGCACAGGGAAGGCCAGCAATAGTGGTCACGTCAAGTTATGTTGGGTTGTGTTACGTTTGGATATGTTACGGCTTGTTAAGTTGGGAAGGTACGGCTTTAACTTTTGTGCTATACACCGCTTTTCGTCGGAATACTGCGCCCTACCGTGCTCTCATAGGTTCTGCATTGCTCTGGGTAGGTCATAAATAACGGTCTAGGAAGGCTAGCTTGAGTTATGTTACGTTCTGCTGTGTTATGTTTGGATATGTTCGGCTAGGATAGCTTTGACATTTGTGATATACACTGCTATTCGGTGGATTTCGGCGATCTGCTGTGATCTAATATTCTCTGCCTTGCTCTGGGGAGTACAGAAATGGTTGCCGCGGCGCACTAGGCTTGAACATTCTACGCTTCCTTATGCCGGTTTATGCTATGCTATTTTAGGATGTCTTTGACTTATGTTCTGGACACTGCTATTCGGTTGATTTCTGCGCCCAACTGTCCTCTAATATGTTCTGCTCGTCGATGGGGTGGGCAGTAATAGTTTTCGTGGCACGTCAAGTTGAGTTATTTCATGTTCTCTTAGGCCAGGTTGGGATATGTTTGATTTGGATAGCTATGACTTTCGCGCTAAACATAGTTTTTCGGTGGATCCCTGCCCTCTACTGTGCTCGGCTAAAATATGCTGGGCCCCGTGGTGGCCAGCAACCGTGGTCGCGGCAGGTTATGTTGTGTTCGGCCACCTTATGTTAGGTTACGTTTGTTTGGGTTAGTTCTCAATATCTTTGACTTTTCTGCAGTACACCGCGTTTCAATGGATTTCTGCGCTCTACTCTCCTCTAGTATGTTCTGCATGTCTCTGAGGAGGCCAGCAATAGTGGTGGCGGAGGTTAGGTTGAATTAGATTACGTTTGGTTAGGACAAGTTACGTTGGGTTAGGTTGGTATAGCTTCGACTTCTGTGCTGCGCACTGCTACTCTATGGACTTCTGCGCGCAACTGTGCGGTGTCACATTCTGCCTCTTTCCGAGGAGGCCGGGTATAGTGTTCGTGGCACGCAAAGATTAGCTATGTTACGTTTGGTTATGCAAGGCTTGGCTCGGTTAGGATGGTAAAGCAACGACTTTTGTGCTGTGCACTGCTGTTCGGTGGATTTCTGCGCTCTACACTGCTCTAGTATTTCCTGCTTGGCTCTGGGGAGGGCAACAATAACGGTGTTGGCACGATAGATTGTGTCAGTGTACGTTTGGTTACGTCCTGCTGCTTTGGGTCAGGCATGGGTAGCTTTGACTTTTCTGATATACACAGCGATTATATGGTTTTCTGCGTTCTACGCTACTCTAACGTGTTCCGCTTGACTCTGCGGAGGGCAGCTATGGTGGCCATGGCACGATCGGTTGTGTTACATTTCGTTTGGCAATGTTACGGTTGGTAATGTTAGGATAGGGTAGCTTTGATTATTGTGCTATACGCCGCTATTCGAAGCATTTCTACCCTTTGCATTGCTCGGCTGTCCTCTGCTCGGCACAGGGGAGGCTGGCAATTGCTGTCTCGTCACGCTAGGTTGTGTAAGGCTACTTTTGAGGATAAGTTAGCTTAGGTTAGTTTTGGATTGCTTTGACTTTTGCGGCATAGAATTCTTTTCCTGTGAATTTTGCTCTCTACTGTGCTTCAGTATATTCTGCTTGGTTCTG
Organism: Eufriesea mexicana; assembly: GCF_001483705.2. Classification (NCBI taxonomy): domain Eukaryota; kingdom Metazoa; phylum Arthropoda; class Insecta; order Hymenoptera; family Apidae; genus Eufriesea; species Eufriesea mexicana. Next base: position 20,932 of record NW_016909147.1, on the reverse strand, counting down.
GGGAGGCCAGTAATGGTGGTTTCAACATGCAAGTTTGTGTTATGTTGCGCGTGGCCTTGCTAGGTTTCCGATACGTTTGGTTTTAGTAGCTTTGACTTTTGCGCTGTACACTGCTATTCGGTTGATACCTGTGCAATACATTGCTCTACTAGCATCTGCTTATCTCTGGGGAGGCCAGTAATAGCGGTCGTGGCAGGCTTGGTTGTGTTATGTTACGTTTGTGTTATGTTACGTTCGGGTAGGCTAGGTTTGGTTATGTTTGCTTAGGATGGCTTAGACTTTTGTGATATGCACTGCTAGCCAGTCGATATCTGGGTTCTCGATTGAGGTAATAGCATCTGCTTGTCGATGGGGAGGGCAGCAATTGTGGTCGCGGCGCGTTCCGTTTTGT
>NW_016909147.1:0-20161 GCF_001483705.2 Eufriesea mexicana | reverse complement strand
TCGGTGGATACCTGCCCTCTACTCTGCTACACCGCAATCAGCTAGGCACTGCGGAGGCCAGCAATAGTAACCGCGGCACGTTATGTTGAGTTTGCTTTGTCAGGTTGGGATATGTTGGTTTGTGTTAGGTATGTGTATCTTTGACTTTTCTTCTGTACACAGCGATTCTGTGAGGTTTTGCGCTCTACGCTCTTCTGATACGTTCTGCTTGTCTCTGGGATGGACTGCAATAGTCGTAGCTGCACGTTAGGTAGAGCTTTGTTTCGTTTGGTGACGTTACGGTCAGGTATGTTAGGAGAGGGCAGCTTAGACTTAGTGCTATACACCGCTATTCGGTGGAATTCTACCATCTACATTGCTCTACTATGCGCTGACCGATTCTGGGGAGGCCAGTGATAGTTGTCTCGGCGCGTCAGGTTGTGTTATGCTACTTTCGGTTAGGGTATGTTAGCATGGGTTCGGTTTAGGTAGCTTCGACTTTCGTGATATAAACAGTAGTTTGGTGGATTTCTGCGCTCTAGTATGCTCTAGCATATTCTGCATGACTTTGTGGCGGCCAGCAGTATTGGTCTAAGCAAGTAAGTCTCCGTTAGGTTGCGTCTGGTTATGTTACGTTTGGTTAGGTTAGGATAGGATAGCTTTCACTTTGTGCTATACACGGCTTTTCCGTGGACACCTTCGCTCTGCATTGCTCTACTATACTCTGCTCGACACACGGGAGGCCAGCAGTAGTGGTATCGGCGCCGTATGTTTAGTTAGGCTACATCCGGTTAGGTTAGGTTATGCCAGGTTAGGTTAGGTTATCATCGACATTTCTGCTCTACACGTCAGTGCGGCGGATTTCTTCTCTCTACCGTGCTCCATCATACTCTGTTTTGCTTTGGGGAGGCAAGCAGTTGCGGTCTAGGCTTGTTAGTTTTAATTAGGTTATGTTTGGTTGTGGTATATTTGGTTAGGTTTTGTTGGGGTAGCTTTGACTTTCGTGCTGCACACTGCTCTTCGGCGGATTTCTGCGCTCTATTGTGCTCTAGTATATTCTACTTGGCCCTGTGGGCCCAGCAGTATTCGTCTTGGCATGTTAGTCACAGTTAGGTTGCGTTTGGTTATGTTACGTTTGGTTTGGTTAGGACAGGATAGCCTTGACTTTTGTGTTCTACACGGGTATTCGTTGGATGTCTGCGCTCTGCTGTACTCTAGTATATTCTGACTGGCTCCGCGGTGCCCAGCAATAGTGGCCCTGGCACGTTATGTTGAGTCAGGTTACGTTTGTTCAAGCTGGGTTAGGTTAAGTTTTGTCCGGATGGCTTTCACTTTTGTGCTGCAGACTGCTGTTAGGATGATTTCTGCGATCTAATGCGCCCTCGTATGTCGTCCTTGGCTCTGGGAGGGCAGCAATGGCGGATTCGGCACGTTAGGTTTTATTAAGGTATGTTTGGCTATGTCCTGTTTGTTTGGGCCAGGCTTGGGTAGCTTTGACTTTCCGATTGACACTGCGATTATATGGATTTCTGCGTTCTACTCCCCACTAACGTGTACCGCTTGAATCTGTGGGGACCAGCAATAGTGGTCGCGGCACGTTAGTTTTGGTTGTGTTTTCCTTCCTTATGTTACAGTTGTTAGGCTAAGAGAGGATGAATTTGACTTCAGTGCTATTGTATGCTATTAGGAGGACTTCTGCTCTCTACAGTCCTTTAATGTTTCACCTTGGCTCTGGGAAGGCCAGCAATAGTCGTGTCGGCACGTTATGCTGAGTCAGGTTACATCAGGCTAGGTCAGGTTAGGCCATGTTTGGTCATGATTGCTTTAACTTATGCGCTGTACACTGGTATTCGGAGAACTCCTGCGCTCTACTCTACTCTAGTACGTCCAGCTTGACTCTGGGGATGACAACAATTGCGGTCTCGGCACTTTAGGTTGAGTTGTGCTACGTATGGGTATGTTACTGTTGGCTAGGTTAGGAGAGGATAGCCTTGGCTTTATTGCTATACTCTGCTATTAGGTGGATTCCTGCCTCCTACAGAGCTCTATCATTTTCAGCTTGCCTCTGGAAAGCCAGCAACAGTGGTCTCGGCCCGTTATGGCGGGTCATGCTACGTCCGTTTATGCCGGGTCAGGCCACGTTTGGTAAGGATGGCTTTAACTTTTCTACTGTTCACCACTATTCGGTGGATTTCTGTGATCTACTGCGCTCTCGTATGTCCTGCTTGGCCCTGGGGAGGGCAACAATATCTGTCTCTGCACGTTAGGTTGATTTATGCTACGTTTGGCTATGTTCTGTTGGTTTGGGTTAGGTCCTCGTTTTGTCCGGTTGTGAAATGACAGCTTTTACTTTAGTGCTGTGGACTGCTATATTGTGGACTCCTGCGACATACGGTGCTCTAATGCTTTCAGCTTGGCTCTGACAACGCCAGCAAGGGTGGCCTAGGCACATTATGAAGAGCCAGGCTACGTTCTGTTACGTTGGTTTAGGCTTCGTTTGGTATGGGTAGCTCCAACTTTTGTGCTGTGCGTTGCTATTCGTTGGATTCCTGCGCCTTAATGTGCTCTAGTATGCCCTGCTCGGCTCTGGGGAGGGCAACAATAGCGGTCTCGGCATGTTATATTAAGTCAGGCTATGTCCGTTCCTGCTCTGTTTGCTTGGGTTAGGCATAAGTAGCTCTGACCTTTCTGATCCATGCGGCCATTATATGGATTTCTGCGTTGTACCTACCACTGGCGTGTTCCGCTTAACTCTGGTGAGGCCAGGAATATTGGTCACGTCACGTTAGTTTGTGTTGTGCTATGTTCGGTTATCTTACGGTTGGTTATGTTAGGAGAGGATGGCTTTGACTATATTGCAACATCCTGCAATTAGGTGGATTGCTGCTACATATATTGCTTTAGTATATTCAGCATGACTCTGGGAATGCCAGCCATAGTGGCCCCGGCAAGTTCTGTTGAGGCATGTTACGTTCGATTAGGTAGCTTTATGCTGTGTTCGGTCGGGACAGCTTTAACTTTTGTGCTGTGCACTGCTATTCGGTGGTTTTCCGCGTCGTACTGTGCTCTAGTATGTCCCACTTGTCTCTACGAAGGCCACCAATAGCGGTCGCCGCACGTTACGTTTGGTCATGCTACCTTTGGCTAGTTTAGGTTATGCCAGGCTTGGTTACGGTGTCCTCGACTTTTGTGCTCAACGTTGCTCTAATATACTCTGCTCGAATAGAGGGATGCGAGCAGTAGTGGTCGTGGAACGTTACGAGGGGTCATGCTACATTTGGTTTAGTTAGGTTAGGCTACGTTTGGTCAAGGAAGCTTTGACCTTCGTGCTATACCTTGTCAATCGATGGATTTCTGTGATATACTGTGCTCTACTACACTCTGCTAGGCCACGGGGAGGCCATGAGTTGTGGCCGCGGCACGTTATGTTGAGAGATGCTACGTTTTGTTAGGTTAGGTTAGTTTATGGCATCCCTTACTTTCGTGCTGTTCACTACAATGCGGTTGATTTCTGCGCACAGCTGCTCCCTAGTACATTCGGCTTGTCTCTGTGGAGGCCAGCGGCAGTGGTCTCTGCACTTTAGGTTGAGCTATGTTGCGTTTGGTTAGGTTACGTTATGTCAAGTTTCGTCAGGCTACCTTTGACTTTCGTGTAATACACGGCTATTCGGGGGACCTCTGCACTCGACTCTGCTGTACTGTGTTTTGCTTGGGCCTGGGGAAGACAGTAATAGTAGCGGCATGTTAAGTTGAGTTAGGCTACGGTTGGTTATGTTATGTTAGGTTATGTTTGGTCATGGTGCCATTGACTTTCGTGTTATATACTAATATCAGGCGGGTTCCTATGATCTACAGTGCTCTACTGTATTCTGCTTGGCTCTGTGGAGTACGGCAGCAGTGGTCTCGTCACGTCGTAGTAGGTTACTCTACGTTTGGATAAGCTAGGTCAAGCCTGGTCAGGATGTGTCCGACTTTTGGGCTATACGCTGCAATGCGGTGGATTTCTGGGCTCATCTGTGCACTATTGTGCACTGCTCGACTATGTGGAGGCGAGAAATGGTGGCCGTGGCACGTTAGTTTGGGTTGGGTTACGCTTTGTATGGTTAGGTTAGGTTTAGTTTGCAGAGGATAGCTTGGACTTTCGTGCTATGAGCTGCTATCAGCTCGACTTCTGTGACCGACTGTGCTCTACTACATTATGCTTTGCTCTGGGGGGCCAGGAGCAGTATCCGTGGCACGCCATGTTGGGTTATACTGCGTCTGATTATGTTAGATTAGGACAGGTTGTGTTAGAATGTCAGCGGCTTTTGTGCTATTCACTGCAATGCAATGGATTTCTGCGCTATACTGTGCCCTAGTACATTCTGCTTGACTCTGTTGAGGCCAGCAGTGGTGGTCTCCTCATGTCAGGTTGAGTTAGGCTACGTTTGGCTGTACTACGTTCGGCCGGTGTAGGATATGCTACTTTGACTTTTGCGCTGTTCACTGCTATTCGGTACACTCCTGCGCTCTAATGTTCACTGAAATGCTCTGCTTGCCTCTGGGGAGGTCCCGAATATTGGTCTCGTCACCACATACTTAGCTACACTACGTTTGGGTAGGTTAAGTGAGGCCAGGTTATGTCAGTGTATGTCTGACCCTTGTGCTATGCACTGCAATGCGGCGGATTTCTGCGCTCTGCTGTGCTCTAGTATATTCTACTTGGATTAGGGGAGACCAGCAGCAGTGGTCTCGGCAAGTTATGTTGAGTTATGCTACGTTTGGTCAAATTGCGTCTGGTGACGTTAGGTTGGGTTAGTCTAGACTTTTGTACTGTACACGGCTATCAGCGGATTTCTGCGCTCTACTGTGCTGTAGAATGTTCCGCTTGGCTCTGGGGATGCCCGCAGTAGTGGTCTCGATATTTCTGGTTGGGTTTAGGTACGTTTGCTTATGTTGCGCTTGGTTATCTTAGGATAGAGTGGCTTAGACTTTTGTGCCATACGCTGCTATTCCGCGGATTTCTGCGCCCTACTGTGCTCTGATATATTCTGCTTGGCTCTGCGGAGGACATCAACAGTGGCCTCGGCGCGTTAGGTTTACGTAGGCTACGTTTGCATATGACAACCTTGGTTATGCTAGAACAGAATAGCTTAGGCTTTTGTTCCATTCAATGCTTTTCGTTGGATTTCTGCGCCCTAATGCCCTGTAATATGTTCTGCTTGGTTCTGTGATGGCCTGCAATAGCGGTCCCGTCGTGTTAGGTTGGGTTACGCTCCGTTTGGATGTGTTACGTTCGGCTAGGCTAAGATGGGCTACTTAGGGTTTCGTGCTATACACTGCTGTTTGGTGGATTGCTGCGCCCTAATGATCTCTAATAAGCTCTGATTGTCTATACGAAGGCCATCAATAGCTGTCGCGGCACGCTACCTTGGGCTAGACTACGTTTGGTTAGGTTAGGTTTAGTCAGGTTAGGCTAGGTTATCTTCGGCTTTTGTGCTCTACACTTTTGTTCGGTGGATTTCTGCGCTACACATTGCTCTACTATACTCTGCTCGACACGGTGGAGGCGAGCAATGGTGTTCGTGGGACATTACGTTTAGTTACGTGACGTTTGATTATGTTAGGTTAGGTTATGTTTGGTTATGATAGCTTCGACTTTCCTGCTGTAATCTGCTATTCGGTGGATTTTTGCGCCCTGATGTGCCCTAAAATGCTCTGCTTGGCACTACGAAAGCCATCAATATAGGTCGCGGCATGTTATGTTGAGTTAGACTTCCTTGGTTAGGTTACGGTGGTTCAGGTTATGTTAGGGTATCTTTGACTCCTGTGCTGTACACGGCAATGCGATGGATTTCTGCGCTCTACTGTGCTGTAGTACATTCTGGTTGTCTCTGTGGAGGCAAACAAATGCGGCATCGTCATGGTGGTTTGTGTTAGATTAAGTTCGGGTACGTTACGTTTGGCTAGGTTAGGTTAGGCTACTTCATCCTTTTTGTCATTCACTGCAATTCGGTGGATTTCTGCGCTCTAGTGTGCTCTAATCTCCTCAGCTTGGCTCTGGGGATGCCAACAGTAGTGGTCTCGTCTGTTACGATATGTTTGACTGCGTTTGTATATGTTGCGTTTAGCTAGGCTAGGATAGCCTACTTCGACCTTCGTGCTGTGCACTGCTTTTCTGTGGATTTCTGTGATCTACGGTGCTCTACTATATTCTGCTTGTCTCCGCGGATGCCAGGTGCAGTGGCCGCGGCACGTTATGTTTAGTTATGCTAGTTGTTTAGGATGGGTTAGGACATGTTGGGTCACCGTACCTTCGACTTATGTGCCATACACTGCTATTCGACGAATACCTGCGCTCTATATTGCTCTACTATTCTCTGCTCGACCCTGTGGGGCGAGCGGCACTGGTCGCTGTACGTCAGGTTGTGTTAGGTTACGTTTGGTTAGTTTAGGTTAGGATCAGTTTCGTCAGGGTAGTTCCGTCTTTCGTGATATACACTGTTATCCGGAGGATTCCTGCAACCTGCAGTGCTCTAGTATATTCAGCTTTGCTCAGCGGATGCCAGCAGCAGTGGTCGCGGCACATTATGTTGAGATGTGCTACGATTGATTATGTTACGTTAGGTCGCGAGAGGTTCGGATAACTTAGACTTTATATCCATACACTGCAATGCTTTGTACTTCTGCGCCCCACTGTGCAGTAGTGTAATCTGCTTGGCTCTTGTCGGCCAGCAGTATTGGTCCCGGCACTCTAGGTTGAGTTTGGCTACGTTTGCTTACGTTACCTTTGGTCCGGTTAGTATACGACAGACTTGACTTATGTGCTATACACTGCTCTTCGCAGGAATTCAGCTTTCTACTCTGTCAGAACACGTTCTGCCTTGCTCCGCATAGGCCATCAATATTGTCCTCGTCACGCTATGGTGAGTTACACAACGTTTGGGTAGGTCGGGTTAGGCCAGGTTAGGTTAGTGTGTGCTTTACATTTGTGCTTCGCATTGCAGTGTGGTGGATATCTGCGCTCTACGGTGCTCTAGAACGTTCTGCTTGTCGCTGGGATGCTCAGCAATCGTGGTCTCGACACGTTAGTGTGTGTTATGCTACGTTTGGTTATGTTTCGTTTGGTGAGGTTAGGATGGGATAGATTACACTTTTGTGCTATACACATCTATTCGCGGAATACCGCGCTCTACTGGGTCCAAATATTCTCTGCTTGGCTCTTGGGAGGCCAGCAATACTGGTCTCGTCATGTTAGGTTGAGATAGGCTACGATTGCATATGTTACGTCTGGCTAGGTTAGTATATGCTACTTTGACTTTTGTGCTGTACAGTGCTATTCGTTCGATTTCTGCGCTCCAATTTGCCCTAATACGCTTTGCTTGGCTCCACGGAGGCCATCAATAGCGGACGCGGCACGTTATGTTGGCTTAGACTACGTTCGATTAGGTTCGCTTGGGTGATGCTAGGTTAGGATATCTTCAACATCTGTGCTATACACTGCCATGCGGCGGACCTCTGCTTTCCACTGTACTCTTATATGTTATGCTTGGCTATGTGGAAGCCAGCATTATTTGTCTCATCACGTTATGTTGAGTTACACTACGTTTAGATAGGTTAGGATACGACAGGTTAGGACAGGTTATCTTCCATCTTTGTGCATTGCACGATAATACCGTGGATTTCTTCTCCACTGTGCTCTAGTATATTCTGCTAGGATTTGGAATCACCAGAAATAGTGGTCCCGGCGCGTGAGGTTGGGTTATGCTACGTTTTCTTCTGTTACGTTTTGCCAAGCTAGGATTGAATGGATTAGACTCTTGCGCCATTCACTGCCATTAGGGGTACTTTTGCCATCTACTGTGCTCGAATATGTGCTGCTTGCCTCTCGGCTGGCCAGTATTTGTGGTCTCTGCACGATAGGTTTATTAAGCATCGGTTCGTTAGGTTAGGTTCTGAAGGCTTGGCTAGGATTTCTTTGACGTTTGTGCTGTACACGGCTGTCCGGCGCATATCTGCCCTCTACATTGCTCTACTATACACTGCTCGATTCTATGGAACAAGCAATATATATCGTGGCAAGCTATGTTGGGTTAGCTTTCGTTTTGTTGGCCTAGGTTAGGCTAAGTTTGGTCATTGCAGCTTTGACTTTCGTGCCATACACTGATAGTCGGAGCACTTCTGTGATCTGCTGCGCCCTACTACATTCTACTTAGCTACGGCGAGGCCAGGAGCAGTGGTCGCTGAACGTTGCTTTCAGCTATGCAACGTTCGCTCGAGTTAGGTGAGGCCAAGTTATGTTAGGATATCTAAGGCTTTTGTGCTATTCACTGCAATGCGGTGGATTTTTGCGCTCTGCTGTGCTCTAGGATATTCCGCTTGGCCCTGAGGAAGCTAGCAATATGGTTCTCAGCAGGTTTAGTTGAGCTATGCTGCGCTCGGTTATGTTATGTTTGGAGGGGTTAGGATAGAATAGCCTAGACCTTTGTGCTATACACTCCTACCTGCAGATTCCTGCGCTCTGCTGGTTTCTACGATTCTTTGCGCCATTCACTGCCATTAGGGGTACTTTTGCCATCTACTGTGCTCGAATATGTGCTGCTTGCCTCTCGGCTGGCCAGTATTTGTGGTCTCTGCACGATAGGTTTATTAAGCATCGGTTCGTTAGGTTAGGTTCTGAAGGCTTGGCTAGGATTTCTTTGACGTTTGTGCTGTACACGGCTGTCCGGCGCATATCTGCCCTCTACATTGCTCTACTATACACTGCTCGATTCTATGGAACAAGCAATATATATCGTGGCAAGCTATGTTGGGTTAGCTTTCGTTTTGTTGGCCTAGGTTAGGCTAAGTTTGGTCATTGCAGCTTTGACTTTCGTGCCATACACTGATAGTCGGAGCACTTCTGTGATCTGCTGCGCCCTACTACATTCTACTTAGCTACGGCGAGGCCAGGAGCAGTGGTCGCTGAACGTTGCTTTCAGCTATGCAACGTTCGCTCGAGTTAGGTGAGGCCAAGTTATGTTAGGATATCTAAGGCTTTTGTGCTATTCACTGCAATGCGGTGGATTTTTGCGCTCTGCTGTGCTCTAGGATATTCCGCTTGGCCCTGAGGAAGCTAGCAATATGGTTCTCAGCAGGTTTAGTTGAGCTATGCTGCGCTCGGTTATGTTATGTTTGGAGGGGTTAGGATAGAATAGCCTAGACCTTTGTGCTATACACTCCTACCTGCAGATTCCTGCGCTCTGCTGGTTTCTACGATTCTTTGCTTGGCTCCTCGTAGGCCAGCAATAGCGGTCTCGGCACGTTACGTTCAGCTAGGTTACGATTGGTTAGGATAGGTTTTGTTACGTTAGGTCAGGATAATTTCGACTCTTGTGCTATTCACAGAATTGCAGTGGATTTCTGCGGTCTGCCCTGCTCTGGTACATTCTGCTTGTCTCTGTGCATGCCAACAATAATTGTCTCGCCATGTTAGGTTGAGTTTCGTTATATTTGGATATGTTACGTGTGGCTAGGTTAGGATAGGCTACATTGAGTTTTGTGATGTACACAGCTCTTCGTTGCATTTCTGCATTCTGCTGTGCTCGTATATGTTCTGCTTTGCTCTGCGGAGTCCAGGAATATTTGTTTCGTCACGTTACGTTGAGTTACAGTACATTTGGGCAGGTCAGGGTTGGTCAGGTTAGATAGGGTGTTTTCCACTTTTTTGCTTTGCACTGCATTGCGGTGGACTCCTGCGATCTACTGTACTGAAGTATATTCTGCTTGATTCCAGAGAGGCCAGCAGTAGTGGCCTGAGAGCATTAGGCTGGGTTAGGCTGTGTTTGCTTATGACACGTAAGTTATATTAGTAGAGAGTAGCTTAGACTTTTATGCCATACACTGCTATTCGGTGGATTTCTGCCATCCACTGTGCACAACTATTTTCTGCTTGGCTCCGGGGTGGCAAGGAATAGTGGTCTCGTCACGCGATGTTATGTTACACTACGTTTGGATTGGTTAGGTTTGGTAAGCTTAGGTCACGATGTGTTTCACTTATGTACTATACACTGCTATGCCGTGGGTCTATGCGCTCCACTGAGCTCTAATATATTCTGCTTGGCACCAAGGTGGCAAGAAATTGCGGTCTCGGCACGTTAGGTTGAGTTGCGATACGTCTGGTTGTGCTACGTTTGGTGTGGTTCTTACAGGGTAGTTTAGACGTTTGTGTCATACACTGCTATTGGTTGGATCTCCACCCTCCACTCTGCTCTAATATGTTCTGCTTGGCTCAGTGGTGGCCAGAAACAGTGGTCTCGGCTCTTTTGTCTGAGTAAGGTTACGTCTCGTTAAGTTAAGTTGGGACGATCTGACCCGGATTTCCCTTTTTGTGCTATACACTGCTCTTCGTTGGTTTTATGCGCTCTACATTGCTCTACACATTCTGCTCCACCCTGGAGCGGAGCGGAATGGCGGTCGTCGCACGTTACGATGAGTTAGGTTATGTTTGGTTAGTTTAGGACAGGTTCTGCTTTGCTCCGGGGATGCCAGCGGCAGTGGTTGAGCTATGTCGCGTACTGTCAGTTTAGGTTAGGATATCCTCGGCTTTGGTGCTATACACTGCTATTCGGTGGATTTCCGGGCTCTGCATTGCTCTATTATGCTCTGCACGACTCTGGGGTTTCGATTAATTACGGTCTCGGCTCCTTAGTCTCACTTAGGCCACATTTGGTGAGTTTAGGTTATGTTAAGGTAGGTAAATATAGCTTTGACTTCCGTGATATAAACTGTTGTATGGTGGATTTCTGCGCTAGCATGTGCTCTACTATATTCTGCTCGGCCCTGGGGATTCCAGCAATGGTGGTCGCAAACGTTATGTGGAGTTATGGTACGTAGCGTTTGGAAACGTTGGCCTGTGTTAGGTTTGGGTAGCTTCGAGCTTTCTGCTATACAATGCGATTCTATGAATTTGTGTTCGCTACTCTCCTCTACTATGTTCTGCTCTTCCCTGCAGAGGCCAGCAAGAATCGGCGCGTCAGGTTTGGAAAGACAGCTGACGTTTCGTTACGTCACGATTTGTTAGGTTCGGACAGGATGGCTTCGACTTTTGTGCTTTACACTGCTATTCGGTGGATTCCTGCGGCGTACTGTGCTCCAGTATATTCTACTCGGCCCTGGGGTGTCCAGCAATAGTGGTCGTAGCAAGTCATGTTTTGTTAGGCTACGTTCTGTTAGGTTAGGTTAGGACCTGTTAGGTTAGGATGTTTTTCACTTTCGTACTATACACGGCAATGCTGTGGACTACTGCGTTATCTGCACTCTAGTATATTCTGCTTGGCTCCGTCGGGGCTAGCAATCGGTGCCTCGGCAGGTTAGGTTGTGTTAAGCTATGTTCGGTTGCGTTACGTATGGTTATGTTAGGATAGCGTACCTTCGACTGTTGTGCCATGCACTGCGATTATATGGATTTCAGCACTCTGCCCCCCTCCAATACGTTCAGCTTGGCTTTCGGGAGGGCAGCAATAGTGGTCTCGGCAGGTTGGCATGAGTCATGTTACGTTAGGATACGTTACGTTTGGTCAGGTTAGCAAGTGATAGCTTAGACGTCTGTGCTATACACTGCAATTCGGTGGATTTCTACGCTCTACCCTCCTGTAATATTTTCTGCTTGGCTCTGTGGAGGACAGCAACATAGGCCTCGGCAGGATAGGGTGAGCTATGGTACGCTTTCCTTGGCTAGGATAGGTTACGTTTGGTAAGGAAGGATTTGACATTTGTTCTATACAATGCTATTCGGTGGATTTCTGCGCTCTACTTTGCTCCAGTTCATTCTGCTTGGCTATGGGGACGAAAGAAGTAGTTCACTCGGCCCGTACGGCGGAGATATGTTGCGTTTGCTTATGTTGCCTTTCGTTAGCTTAGGATAGGACAGCTCTCCCTTTGGCGCCACTCCGTGCTTTTTGGTGGATTTCTCCGCTCCACTACGCTCTGATATGGTCTGCTTTGCTCTGGGGATGCAAGGAATTGTTGCCGCGGCTCGTTATTCTATGTTATGTTACGTGTGTAAGATTTACGTTGGCATGGGTTAGGTTTTGGTAGTTCTCACTTTTCTGCTATACGCTGCGATTCTATGTATTTCTGCGCCTTGCGCTCACCTAATATGTTGTGCATGTCTCTAGGGAGGACAGGAACGATAGTCTCGGACGGTTACCCTTTGTCGGATTACGTTTGGTTATGTTACGATTGGTTACGTTCGCAAAGGGTAGCTCCAACTTTTGTGCTATACACTACTATTCGGTGCATTTCTGCGGTTATTTGGGCTACGTTCGGTTGGGCTATGTTGGTTTGGGTTAGGCTTGCATAGCTTTGACTTTCGTGGTATACACTGTTTTTCGGTGGACTTCTGCGCTCTACTGTGCTCTGGTATGTTGTGCTTGGCACTGCGGAGGCCAGCAATACTGGCCTCGTCTCGTTAGGTTTAGTTAGTCTCCGTTTGGTTTGGTTAGGCTAGGTCAGGTATGGTTAGGGTATCCTTGACATTTGTGCTATTCGCTGCTATTTGGAGGCTTTCTGCGTTCAGCTGTGCTCCAGTATATTCTACTTGGATCCTGGAATCCAGCAACAGATGTCTCGGCACGTTAAGATGACTTAGGTTATGTTTGACATGCTTAGGTTTGTTTGGGTTGGGTAACTATAGCTTCGACTTTTCAGCTACACACTGCGATTCTATGTATTCCTGCGCCCTCCTCTCCACTAATACGCTCTGCAAGACTCTGTGGAGGTCAGCTATACTGGTCGCGGCAAGTTAGGTTGAGTATGGTTACGTTTAATTAGGTCCGGTCCCGTTGGGTCAGGTTAGGATAGCTTCGACCCTTGTAGTCGACACTACTATCCTATGGACTTCTAGGCTCTACTGTACTCCACCTTATTCTGATTGCATCCGTGGACGCCAGCAATAGTAGTCGCGGCACGTTAGGTTTCCTTATGTCAGGCTTGGATAGGATATGTAAGGTTAGGTTTGGTCAGCTTATCCTTTAATTTTGTGCCACACACATATCTGTGTGTGGTTTCTACGCTCTATACTGCTCCACCATACCCTGCTCGACTCAGGGGTGGTCAGTGATGCTGGTCTCGGCACGTTAGGTTGAGTTAGGTTACATTCGGCTACGTTACGATTGGTTATCTTAGCAGAGGCTGGCTATCACATTTGCGCTAAGCATTTCTTTTCGGCGGATTTCTGCGCTCTGCTGTGCTCTAATATTTTCAGCTTGGCTCTGGGAAGGCCAGGAATAGTGGTATCGGCAGGTTACGTTGAGTTATGCTACGTTTGGTTAAGTTAGGTTAGGTCACGTTAGGTTAGCGTCTCTGTGGCTTTTGTGCTTTACACTGCAATGCGGTGGATCTCTGCGCTCCACTGTGCTTTGGTATGCCCTGCATGGCACTGTGGAGGAGAGCAAAGACGGTCTCGTCTCGCTAGGTACAGTCAGTCTACGCTTGGTTTAGTTACGTTAGGACACGTAAGGCTAGGATTTCTTTGACGTTTGTGTTATTCGCTGCTCTTTGGAGGCATTCTGCCTTCTGCTGTGCCCTATTATATTCTACTTGGCCCCGGAGAAACAGGCAGTAGTGGTATCGGCACGTTAAGTTAAGTTAGATTGGGTTTGATCATATTACGTTTAGACTCGTTAGGATAAGGTAGCTGTGACTTTAGTGCTGTACAATGCTCTTCGTCGTATTTCTACGCTCTACTTTGCGCCACTGTGCTCTGCTCGACTCTGCGGAGGTCAGTAACAGTGGTCTCGGCCCGTTAGTTGGATATCTGCTTCTTTCGTCTAAGCCACGTTTGGGTAGGGTAGGAGAGGAGAGCATTGACTTTTGTGCTACGTACTGCTTTTCGGTGGACTTCTGCCCTCTGCTGTGCCGTAATATGTTCAGGTTGGCTCTGAGAGGTCCGCCAATGCTGGCGTCGGCACGTTACGTCGTGTTATGCCATGTTTGGTTATTCCCGGTTGTGTCAGGTTAAGTCTGGATATCTTTGACTTCTGTGATATGCAATACTATCTGTTGGCTTCCTGCTATCTATTTTGCTCTAGCATGTTCAGCCTGAATCTGCGGAGGCCTGTACGTGTGGTCTCGCAAAGTTAGGTTAAGTTAGGTTACGTTTGGTTATATTAAGTTAGGATAGGTTAGGATAGGATAGAATTGACTTTTGTGCCACTGTTTCTCGGTGGAATTTTAAGCTCCAGATTGCTGTACTAAGCTCTGCTCGACTCTGGTGAAGCCAGCAATAGTGGTCGCTGCAAGTCAGGCTGTGTTAGTTTACGATTGGTTATGTTACGATTAGTTACGTTAGGAGGGGACAGCTTTGACGCTTGTGCTGTACCCTGCTACTTGGTGGATATTTGCGCCCCACCATGATCAGCTGTGCTCAGCAAGGCCCTGGGAAAGACAGCTATGGTGGTCTTGGCACGTCACGCTGAGTTAGGCAAAGTTTGGTTGGGTTTGGTTTGGTAGGATTGGCTAGGATATCTTCGCCCTTTGTGCTATACGCTACAACACCGCTGATTTCGGTGGTCCACGGGGCTGTAGAATATTCTGCTTGGATAATTCCACGGGGCTGTAGAATATTCTGCTTGGATCCGGGGAGGTCAGCAATAGAGGCTTAGGGCGGTATGGTGGAGCTAGGTTATGTTTGGTTGTGCTACATTGGCTATGTTAGGATTGGGTAGCTCTATCCTTTGTGCTCTACACTGTTATTCGGATGATTTCTGCTCTCATCGCTGCTCTACCATGCACTACTCCGCACTGGGGAAGCCAGCAATTGCGGCCTCTGCACGAAAGTTTGTGTTACGTCACGTTTGGTTAGGTCGCGATCAGCTGGGTTAGGACGTAATAGCTCCGACTCTTGAGCTGTACACTGCTATTCGGTGAATTTCTGCGCTCTTCGTTGCTCTAATATGTCCTGCTTGGCACTGGGAGGTCGAGCAACAGTGGCCTCGGGACGTTATTTTGAGTTATGTTACGTTCGGTTATGTCATGCTTTGTTAGGTTAGGATTGGACATCTTTAACTCGTGCGCTATACACTGCTATCCGGTGGATTTCTGCGCTCTACTGCGCTCTACTGTGACCAACTTGGCTTTCGGGAGATCAACAATTGCGGTTGCGGGTCGTTATTTTGAGATATGTTACGTTTCGTTGTGTTACGATTGGTTGGGCTAGGAGCGGATGGCTTCGACTTCAGTGCTATAGTCTGCTATTAGGTGGATCTCTGCTCCATAGAGTGCGTTAATATTTTCAGCTTGACTCTGGGGATGCCAGCAACAGCGTTCTCGGCACGCCGGTTAGAGTTGTGCTATATTTGAGTATGTTCCGTTGATTTGGGTTAGGTTAGCGTACCTTTGACATTTCAGATGTACACTGCGATTCTTTGGATTTCTGCCCTCTACTTTCCTCTAATACGTTCTGCTTGGCTCTGCCTATGCCGCCAGTATTGGTCGCGGCACGTTAGGTCGAGTTAGGTTACGTTCGGTTATGTTATGGTTGGTTTGGTTAGGATAGGGTTGCTTTAACTTTAGTGCTATTGTCCACTATTTGGAGGATTTCTACTCACTACAGTGCTCTAATATTTTCAGCTTGTCTCTGGGAAGGCCAGCAATAGTGCTCTCGGCTTGTTATGTTTAGACAAGTTACGTTCGGCTAGGTTGTGTTAGGCAACATTTGGTCAGGATAGCTATATCTTTTGTTCTGTACACTGCTACTCGTTGGATTTCTGCGATCTACTGTGCTCTAGTATGTCCTGATTGGCTCTGGGGACGGCACGAATAGTGCCCTCCGCACAACAGTCTCATTTATGCTATGTTTGGTTATGCTATGTTGGCTTGGGATAGATTTGGCAGGCGTTGACTATTCTGATATGCACTGCGATCATACGCACATCTGCGTTCCAATCTCTATTAACTTGTTCCGCTTGGCTCTGGCGTCGCCAGAAATAGTGGCCTCTGCACGGTACAATGTGTAAGGTTACGTTCGGTTAGGTTGGGCCAGGCTAGGTTTTGTCCGGGTTGATTTAAGTTTCGTGCTGTACACTGCTGTTCGGTGGATTTCTGCGCCCCACGGAGTCTAGTATGCCCTGCTAGGCTCCGTGGATTGCAACAATCGCAGGCTCACACGTTGGGTTAAGTCAGGCTATATTTGGATTTGTACTGTTTCTATGAGTTAGGCTTGGGTAGCTATTACTTTTCTGATAAATACTGTGATTATGAGGATTTCTGCAGTTTACTCTCAACTAACCTGTTCCGCTTGACTCTGAGGAGAGCAGCAATGGTGGTCGCTTCGCGTTAGGTTCAAATATGTTACGATTGGTTAGGTTAGGAGAGTATAGCTTAGCATTTAGTGCTGCATTATGCCACTAGGTTTGATTTCAGCGCTCTAGAGGGCTCTAATAATTTCAGCGTGGCTCTGGCAATAGCCAGCAAAGGTGGCCTGTGCACGTTATGGTGTGTCAGGTTACGTCCGGTTAGGTTGCGCCAGGTTAAGTTTGATCTGGACAGCTTTAAGTTTTGTGCTGTACACTGCTATTGGGAGGACTTCTGCACTCTACTGTGCTCTAGTATGCCCTTCTTGGCTCCGAGGAGGGCAGTAATAGCGGTCTCTGTACGTTGGGTTGAGTTATGTTGCACTTGGTTGTGATAGGGATCGCTCGGTGAGGGGAGGATAGCATTGGCTTTAGGGCCATGTTGTGAAGTTAGGTGGACTTCTGCGACCGACAGCACTCTAATATTTTCAGCTTGGCTCTAGGGAGGCCAGCAATAGTTGCCCCGGCACGTTGTGTAGTGTCACGCTGCTTTGGATTATGGTGGGTTAGTCTAAGCAAGGTTAGGATAGCTTCAACTTTTGTGCTTTACACTGCTCTTCGGCGGATTTCTGCGCTCTACTGTACTTTTGTGTGTCCAGATTTTCCCTTTGGGGGGGGGGGGCGGGAATAGCAGTTTCGGCACTTTAGGATGTGTTAGGCTAAGCTTGGATATGTCCTATTGCTCTGGGTTAGACTTAAGTGGCTTTAACTCTTCTGATATACACTGCGATTCTACGGACCTCTGCGTTCTACTCCCCTCTAGTGTGCTCTGATTAGCACTGCGATGGCCAGCATTAGTGGCCTCGGCACGATATGCTGATTCAGGTTACATCAGCTTTGGCATGCTTAGGCTAAGTTTAGTTACAATACATTTAACTTTTGTCTGTAGAATGATACGCCGTGGATTTCTGCGCTCTACAATTCTCCAGTATGTACTGCTTCGCACTGGGGTTGGAAGCAATTGCAGTCTCGGCACGTTGGTTGGAGTTAAGCTATGCTTGTTTATGTCCTGTTTGTGTGGGTTAGGTTTAGGTAGGACTGACGTATCTGATATATACTGCAGTTCTATGGATACCAGCGTTCAAGACTCCATTAATGTGCTCTGCTCGACTCGGTGGAGGCAAGCAGTAGTGGTCGTAGATCGTTAGGCCGAGGTTGGTTACGCTTGGTAATGTTACAATTGGCAAGGTTTGGAGAGGGCAGCTTTGACCTTAATTATATATTCTGCTATTAAGAGGACGTCTGAGCTTTACAGTGTTGTAATATTTTCAGCTTGGCTCTGGGAAGGACAGAAATAGTGTTATCGGCTCGTTATGTTGAGTCAGATTACGTTCGGTTAGGATGGTTTACGCTTTGCTTAGAAGGGATAGCTTCAACTTTTGAGCTGCACACTGCTATTCAACGTATTTCCGCTCTCTACAGTGCTCTAGTATGATCTGCTTGGCTCTCGGTAGGGCAGCAATAGCGGTCTCGCCACGTCAGCCTGAGTTATTCAGTGTTTGGCTATGTTCTCTCGGTACTGGTTAGGCCTGGGTCGCCTTGACGTTTCCATTATACACTACGATTCTATGGATTTCTGTGTTCTACGCTACGCTAACGTAGTCTGCTTGTCTCTGGGGTCGCTAGCAATGACGGTCGCGGAACGTTATGTTGAGTTGTATTACGTTCGGTTGCTATGTTTGGTTATGTTCAGTTGGTAAGGGTTTGGTTCGGGTAGCTTTGAGATCTCTGACTCACACTGCGATCCTAATGATTTCTGCGCTCTACTCTACACTAATGTGTTCTGCTTGGCTACGGGGAGTCCAGCAATTGTGGCCGCGGCTCGTTAGGCTCAGCTAGGTTTTGTTTGGTTATGTTACGGTTGGTTAGGTTAGGAGAGGATAACTATGGCCTTTGTGGTATTCACTGATATCCGGCGGATTTCTGAGCTCTAGTGTGCCCTAGTCCACTCTGTTTGTCCCTGCGGATGTCTGCAATAGTGGTCTCGGCACGTTAGATTGAGCTATGCCACGCTCGGCTATGCTTCGCTTCGTGAAGTTAGAACAGGCTGGTTTTGACATTTGTTCTGTACACTGCTACTCCGCGCGTTTTTGTGATCCGCAGTGCTCTACTATATTCTGCTTGTCTACAGGGGTGTCGGGGATACCAGCAGCAGTGGTCGCCACACGCTCTGTTGTGCTACCATACGTTTGGTTTGGTTATGTTAGGTCAGCTTATGTTAGGATATCTTCGCCTTCTCCGCTGATCGTTGCAATGCAGTGGATTTCTGCGCGGTACTCTGCTGTAGTATACTTTGCTTGTCACTGTGGAGGCCTGCAATAAGGGTCTCGTCAGGTGTTTAGCACGAAAGTTAAAGTTATCCTTTCCTAACCTAAACAATCGGAACATGACGAAAAGTAACATAACTCAAAGTGACGTGCCTAGACAGCTACTGCTGGCCACCCCAGGGCCAATCAGAATATAGTAGAGCACAGTAGAGCGCAAATATCCGCGCACAGCATTGTGTAGCGCAGAAGTCTAAGATATCCTGTCCAAATCTCACCAAACGTGACATAATGGAATATAGCCTAACACAACCTAATGTGACGTGACCGGTACTGCTGGCCTCCACAGAGCCAAGCTGAATTTACTAGAGCACAGCAGAAAGCAGACATCTACCGAGTAGCAATGTATAGCACAAAAGTCATGGTTACTGTATCCTTACCCTGCCAAACGTATCATAAACGTACGTAACATTAATAAACCTAACGCTGCGATACCACAATTGCCGGCATCCCCAGAGCCACGGAGAATACACTAGAGCACATTAGAGCTCAGAAACCCGCCGTATTGCTGTGTATGGCACAAAAGACGAAGTAGTCCTATTCCAACATAACAAACCGTAGCACAGCCAATCGTGACCTAACCTAACGCAACGCCCGCGAACACTATTGCTACACTCCACAGAGACAAGCAGGCTGTACTGGAGCACAGTAGTGCGCAGAAATCCACCGCAATGCAGTGCATAACTCAAAAGTCGAAGATATACAAACGTAACATGTCCTAACCTAACCTAACCAATCATAACATAACACAAACTGACGTGTCACGACCACTATTGCTTGCCAACCCAGAGCCGAGCAGAGTACAGTAGAGCAATGCAGGACGCAGAAATGCACCGAATAGCAGCGTATTGCGCAAGTGTCTAGGGAATCCTAACCCAACCTGGCATAACATAACCTAACCGTATGCAGTGTATCTGAGCATATCGTGACGAGCCCAATATTGTTGGACTCCCCAGAGCCAAGTAGAACGTACTAGAGCACAGTGGATGGCAAGATTCCACCGAATAGCAGTGCATGGCATAAAAGTCAAAGCTACCCTATCCCAATGTATACAACCTTAACATAGACAAACGTTGCATAACTAAACCTAACGTACAGCGACCAATATTTCTGGCCACAGTATAGCCTAGCAGAACGTATTTGGGGACAGCAGAGCGCCGAAATCCATAGAACCGCAGTGTACAGCACAAGAGTCATTGCTGTACAAATCTAACACAGGTTAACATAACCTGACCAAACGTAGCTTAGCTCAACATAACGTGTCGCGACCACTGCTTCCGGCCTCCCCTGTGACAAGTAGAAAAGCGTAGATCGCCGTAGATAACAGAAACACAACGAACATCAGTGTATGGCACGTAAGTCGAATCTATCCTAACCGAACTTGACCTCACATAGCCAATCCAACAGTAGTTTAGCTCAACATAGCGCGACGAAGAAAATATTGCTGGTCTCCGTAGAGCCAAGCAAAACATGATAGTGTGCAGTAGAAAGCAGAAATCCACCGAATAGCAGTGTATACCCCAAGAGTCATACGTATCCTGACCT
>NW_016909146.1:817-1030 GCF_001483705.2 Eufriesea mexicana | reverse complement strand
ATCGTAACATTACCAAACGTAACATAACCCAACCTAACGTTATGGGACCACTATTGCTGGCCTATCCAGAGCCAAGCAGAACACATTAATGTGGAGCGGAACGCAGAAATCCAAAGAAACGCAGCGTATATCAGAAGATTGGTAGCTGCCCATACCTAACCCAAGCAAACACAATATGTCCGGATGTAGCATAACACAAACTAACGTACCGAG
>NW_016909146.1:0-804 GCF_001483705.2 Eufriesea mexicana | reverse complement strand
CCCCCCCCCCCCCCCCGAGCCAAGCTGGATATACTAGAGCACAGTAGATCGGGGAAATCCACCGAACGGCAGTGTACAGCACAAAAGTTGGAGTTACCCTAACCAAACTTAGCCTGGCCCAACCTATCCAAACGTAACGTAACTCAACATAACGCGCTGTGACCACTATTGCTGGCCTTCCCAGAGCCAAGCTGAAAACATTAGAGCACTGTTGGGCGCAGAGATGCAACAAATGGCAGTCTATAACGCAAAAGTCAAAGCAATCCGTAACTAACCCAAGCTAACGTTCTCACCAAACGTAGCCTAACTCAACCTATTGTGCCGAGGCAGCTATTACTGGCCTCCCCATGGTGGAGCAGAGTACAGCTGATCGATGCAGGGCGTAGAAGTTACCCGAATAGCGGTGTATTGCACAATAGTCAATTCCATATCCTAACGTGACCCATCGTAACATTAACCAACGTAGCCAAACACAGCCTATCATCCGATGACCACAATTGCTGGCCTCCGGAGAGACGAGCAGAGTATAGCAGAACACAGTAGGGCGTACAAAGCCACCAAATATCGATGTACAGCACAATGGTCAAAGATATCCTGACCTAAGCAGACCTAACCTCACCTAACCCATCGTTGAATAACTAAACCTAGCGTGCCGCGAACACTACTGCTGGCTTCCCCAGAGACAAGCAGAACATGATAGAGCGCAGTTGAGCACAAAAGTCCATATAATATCAGTGTTGTGCACATATGTCTGAGCTATCCCAAACTAACCCAATGTTACCTAACATAGCCAAACGTAATCTA
>NW_016909145.1:1008241-1031389 GCF_001483705.2 Eufriesea mexicana | reverse complement strand
TTCGCCGATCTTCGGCCGGCCGCCGCTATATAAGAGGCCCGCGTGCAGGCTCGAGCCAGTTGTAGCTTCGATTTCGGAAGGAGCGCGTTAATATTTTTTCTTTTTGTTTCAGGTTTTAATTATTTCTTCTTTCAGATTCTATTTCTTTTATTCTAGATTTCATTGTTTGTGCATTCAAGTGTTTTGTACACTATGCGAATGCATCGTCGTTGGTTTATTTGTATATCATCGTTGGCTAGATCAATGGCTATTCAGTAGCCATTGTCCACTCTCTTGAATAATTTAATAATAATTCCTTCTTTCAGGTACTAATTATTTTTTTTTCCAGATTTTAATTATTTTTTTTCTTTCAGACATTGTTTCTTTCATTCTAGTTTTCATTGTTTGTGCATTCGAGTATTTGGTACAATATTCGAATGCTTCGTCGTTGGTTTACTTATGTCTCATCGTTGGCTAAATCTTTCCTTTCACAAATTTTACGACTTCCGTTCGATTTGTTTTCGTTAGAGCGTTCGAGTATTTCGTATAATACTCGAGCGCTTCCTCGTTGGTATGTTTATATCTCACCGTTGGAATGTTCTGTTCGTAGTTATGTTGCTCAGGTCTCGTCGTTGGCTTGCTCATTCCATTTGGTTATTAACCTTTATGGTTTCCTCGTACTAATCCCTTTCCTTTCAGCTACATATTAACAATAATATATTCTGTTTTAGCTTTTAGGTTTCTCGAGACTTCATTTGCGACACATCAATGAAGGATGTGTGCGTTTACTTTTAAGTAATCATAAGATAGATCCATAGACTAAGTATCATGTGCGCGCTATCTGTACAAAGGTAAGCTACCTAATTTGGAGCGAAATTTATAAATTCTCTATCATTTTCTTATCCCCCTCGTTTAGCAAATAGAACATAATTGTTCTCGCGATAATCGCGATCGTTCGTAAGTACCGACTAGCCTACGCGACGTGCTCTCGTGTACTCGATAAGTACATGCTTCGTAAGTCATCCTCACGACTCGTCTCCGACACTCATTTCCAGTCACTGTCAATCTCGTCATGCATCGGGTTCCAGGGTGACCCCCTCGGATCAGTGCGTCTTCTGACCTCGACGGGGCGGTCCGCTGCCTAAGTCGTACGCGACTGGGGCTCGGGCACATGCTGGCTGACGGACTAGTACCATCTACGGTTAGACCACAGGGATGATTAAGTTCTACCCCGTGTGGCTGGGATGCGAAGTGTCTGTCTTGGCCGGCAACCGCCCAGCAGGGCCCTCGCGTTGACACTAGAAGTTTCATTGGTTCAGGGACTATCCTTGGTCCACGTGTAAGTCTTGGCGAGTGCGACAGTGACTGGAATTGAGCTAGGCCCGATCGGGAGGGTGCCGAGGTATGAAGTTATCTCTGTACACGGGAGTACATCGCCTAGGCTAGTCGGTCTTTCGAAAAATCGCGAACTCGTTCGGGCGCGTCGCGATTTTCTATTGGCTCGCGTGTTTGATATTTCCTTCCCTATTTTTATGGGAACTTGAAAATATCTTAGCGTTGCGACTGTAGAGTTTCAATATACCGAACCGAAACCCCTTTTGTAAGACACGAAATATAATAAAGTGCCAGTAGAGTCGTTTTAACTTAATTCGCTCCAAGTTAGATTAGGGTATCTTTGATACGGATAGCACCAGTAGGCTGCGCCACTAGGGCGCATGTCGGGTCTCGATGCGTAGCCACCTCCACGTGGTGAGACCTGGTAATTGGTATCGTTTTCCAAAGAATAACTTTTTGGAAATGATACCAAGCTAAGAGCTATGCACAAAGTTAAAGATATTTCCTAAATATTAACCTAAAGATATTTCTTGTATATTTTCAGTGTTCCCTTTGAAGTTTGTCAATTTTCGTTCTTCTTTTTTGGTAGAATGTTATATATTTTCTTCATTGTACTTGGTACTGGGATTACATGTAGCTAGGACACTGTCGAGACTAGAGAAGCGAGCAATGACTGCGTGGTAGTAAAATTCCGAATACACTGGTTACGTTACCGACGAATATTTTCTCGATTTAATCGAATTGTAAACCGTTTTGGCAATTTTGTTCCATGGTTTCTTCTCCAGGCAAGCCTACAGAATACGATACCGTGTAGAAAATCCATGTCAAATGGAGAATTTTTGGTAAAAATTGGCGGGTAATTAAACTTTTAATGACCAGTTATGATTATTCAGAAACACAATTAGTTATAATTATGGACATTGATAAACTCGGTATACTCTCACCTAACTTGTAAGATAACAATGAACCTTCTAACGTTCTTACTTTTTATGTAAGACTTCGATTTTTTAAAAACTTACATTTTTCGGAAACTGAGTTATGGATTCGTGTTCAAAGAAATAAAAGCAATTTCGATTGCTATTTCGTGTTCAAAGAAATAAACTCTAGAAGAATCAAATAATGAATTCTCGTTGAACAGTGTTATTAAAGCAAATGAAGTTGAAGCGTGTTTTACGTTCCTTAAACAGAAGAGATTAACTGTTATTGATTATCTACTTTTGTGGAAGTGGCTTATCAGTGGGACATTACATGAAATTAAAAATAGAAAATACGTTTGTTACAATATGTACGATATATGACCTCAGTATGTGTCACGATATTATCTATATCTAAAGCTTGAGATCATCGGCAGATATTAGGGACCTATATAGAGGGTTTGTATATAATATGTATATAACGTTTCGCATCTCTCGTATCTTGTGATCTATATGTTAACAAAAGCGCATTACGTTATAAATAATTATATAAAAAGTACATGAAAATACGTAGCAAAGAGGGGATGAACAGATCATATCAATTTTTAAGCACAACAGTATCCAATAATAGATTCAGATAAAATGTCTCTCGACATGATATCAACAACATCAATATTAATATTACATATAGATTATAGATAGGTGTAGATTACTTATAGATTAATATTACATAATTCGATATAACCTCGTTTCCCAAAAATAAAATTCGAGGAACTGCCATGTCCGTTAATTTTAATTACGTTGATACGCGATTGCTATTGTTTTTGTTTATTTGGACGAGGAATGCGTATCGAATCATTACACTGGCAAAGTTTTACTGAAAAATAAAGAACACTTGTTACGAAAGATCTTGCGTGCGGATACGTGATTATTATATCACATTTTAATGCCAATGACAATTATTAATCGCAGTTGATTAAAATCAATCCTTCCATGCAAACTTCTCGATTAGTCAATTCCTGTTTATGACATTGTCGTATCTGCAGCTTTAACGATGGATAGTGAAGTCTATAGGTGGTATGAATAACGAATTTTTGTTGTCACAAAAAGGAAATAATGAGATTAATATCGTTTTACAGCGGAAGCTTAATAAAATGTAAATTCAAGTGGGAAATATATAATAATCACTTATGAATCATTATCTCTTTGAGTCTAGTGTAAGATAATGAAAATTGAGGAAAATCAAGTTAAGGTTCTCAACTTTTTCTACGAATTATCATTTTTTCCTACTACTCGAGGCAAGAATACATGTTCATGTGTAACGTTATACGATTAGGGATTACCAATATTTAAATAAGTGACAATTTTAACGATTATGATTGATTTATGTTGATCTTTCAGGAATAATTATAATAAATAATTCTAAGAATAATTAAGCAGTTCCAATAAAACAGATAGATAATTTTTTCTTTTAAATGTTCTTTTATTTATGAGATACTTCGATAAAATGACATCTTTATGGTTTTGTTATCGTTGAAAGTGGCGTTTTACCAAATTCTCGTGAAATTCTCGCGAAATTCACAGGGATGTTGCTTTTCCTTCTCGTTTCCCTATCTTATTTCCAAATACCTGTGTCTTTTATCTGAATCTAAGATGGATAATGGTATCAGAAGGCTTTTGTACCACCCGAAGCGATAAAATTAAATCAATATAAGGTCGCATTATAAATGCAGGTATAGACTTTTGATGGATTGCAAGATTTGTTTTGAGAGGTATGTTATTTTTGGTACACGTATATCTACGTCATTATTAATCTGATGGTATACCTGGAACACTTATACATTCGAGTCACTCGTAACAGAAATGTCAACAACAAATTTTTATTTTTCTTCTAATCTGTAATATTCATTATATGATTCTCGTGAAGTTTACTTCTTTCAACGCGAATCCGTAATCGAAATTGCTCTATCTCTCTCAGAAATTCTGAGAAATGCGAGTTTTTATAAAAGAAACACGAGTTTTGGCCAAAAATTGAGTATTATATAAATAGTAAGAATGATAGGAGGTTGATTGTTATCTTACAAGTTAGGTGAGAATATCCTGAGCTTATCGATGTCCATAATTATAATTATATATGTTTCTGAATAATTGTAATTGGACATCAAAATTTAAAAATAAGCCGGCGAGCGTACACTCTACGCATTATTGTTACATTTTGACAGAAAGCTCATTATCTGACATGAATTTGCTACACATTGTTGTATTCTGTAATTCTTTCTGAATAAGAAACCATGGATCAAAATTGTCGAAACAGTTTTTAATTCGATTAGATCGAGAAAATATTCATAGGTAACGCGTATACGGGTTCTACCGCCACGCTACTCTAGCCAGTGCCGTAGCTAGGCGCTTGCTACGCGCAATCCGAGTAGCAAGAAGCTAGCATATCACAGTCTACGGAAAAAGAAAATACGATTCATTACTATAGAGACAATAATTGACTACACAGACAAACGACACAATTGTGTATAATATATATATATATATATATATATATAGCAAGAACACAGAGTGCACAAGGAGGCCATTTAAAAAGAAATGGCGTGATAGACGAGGACAGAAGATGGTTAGAAAAAGCAGAGTAGCTCCGGCAGTGAAAATTAATAAATTACGCAATTACTGTGATTAATTTATGAACTTTTATAACTGCATCGCAACATTTTTATCCTATTTTTGTACATAATTTTTTACTAATTGGATTGTTTTTAATAATTATTTGATGGCGTGGGTAATTTGAAAACAACGACGAGCACGATTGTTCGTTAAAATATTTAATTATGATCGAAATTAGAAGTGAAATGTGATCGAAAGTAATATGAGAAGATGCGCAGGAATATTGCTTTTATAATGAGTGTATGTACATTATAAACTAATTGCACAAAAGATAGTTATTAATGAAAAACCAGTGGGATATTCGGCAAAATTCCGAATATTTCGAGAAGTAATTATTAATAATAAAAAATTAAGAAGAAATTATGAACAAAAGTTATATGAGAAAGTTCGCCAAGGATCTGGCTTTACGATGCAATTATAAAAGTTCATAAATTAATCACAGAAATTGAGTAATTTATTAATTTTCCACTGCCGAATTGATTTATTAAAATATATCCGAAAAACATAACCAGAGTTAGTAACCTGTTGGAGTAACATCAGTGCCATCAATGATTTTAAACCCGAAGTTCGAGTTCGGTAACTTGAGTACAGATGGCGTCAGGAGACGGATACCTCCTTGTACATTCTGTATTCCTAATACCAAACTCGATATTTGATCCAAAATCATAGATGGTGCTGGTCGTTCTATCTCTTGTCCTCGTCTACCTTATTGAAATAATCAGTACCGTATCATTGGGGTGCATTAGGGGCACATTAAGATTATTTATTAGAATTTGTACTTTGCAAACTCTGCTAGAATTACGCAATGGATATTACAGATTAAAATTTGCATTGAACAGTATAATCTATAAATATAAATCTGAAATACTCTTTTTACGTAAAGTAAACGTTATATTTGAAACATAAACTGTAATAAATGATATAATAGCGAAGTAAATTAAAAAATTAAGTGGCTTGTCGTTGCGCCAGGAAGCTTCGGCGAGTTTTATTATCTTGATTGTGGAACGACGTTAATTAAGCAATTTTTCTTCTACTTTTTCCACCAGAGAAACCCAATCAGCAAACGATCGAAATATGGCCATCCTCTTCGTAGACACGTTAATTTGTAAACGAGCTACTACAGCGTGAGCAGCGGTTGCATTAAATTTAATATCATCGTCTGGCATTATCGTACCACATGCTTCTTTATATTTTTCAAAACATCCACGAGGCTAAATATAGATCGCCATGAAACGTGAACTTTTGTTGCGACGTGTCAATGAGATGCTTCGTTAATTTGTCGCGTACATCTATCAGGTACAGAGCGCTGATCCATCTTTCATAGACATTTCCGGAAAAATCTTTCCTTTCTTTATTTATTGTAAAACGAATTTCTATAAAATATTCAATAACGGAAGTTTTTCTTGTTCGTCTTATTTGGATTATCTTTCACTTGTCCTCGAACGAGGTCGATGAGACTCGTTCAAGTTACGAGGTTTATTGTTAGATTGGGAACGCATTATTAATTCAACCACTGTTCCAGATACGATATCAAGGAAGGAAAATGAATTGAATTTTTCGAAGGAAAAAAAATTAAGTATAATGGAACCTCATTTATTGGAATACATTAGAGGACAAAACAATTCGGATAATTGGATTATTCGTGTAACAAGAGTTCAGTGATATTCTCTATCACTTGTAATTTTCCGTCCCGTTAACAATCAATCGTGCACGTTATAATTGGACAATTTTTTAATCGTCAAATGAGAATTCAAAATTACAAATCTGTATTTTCGTTATAGCGATATCCGTTCGTTTTGCAATTGCAGTTCAGATTTGATTTTATCCAGCAGGTTGTGCTCTATCAAGTTTGATTCTTTTCGCGGCAAACGAGATATGCAATCAATTGGTAGACGCAGTGTTTACAATGCTTTTAAGACGCACCTTGTAAGCAAATATGTAGTGAAGGCCATGGTAACAGAGGCGCAATGAGTCTATTTTCATTTCGCATGTGTTATGCGTTCGCGCGTGCAATGAAATCTAATAATAAAATTAAAGAAACACAATGGTGCTCGTGAAATGGTTTGCAAATATCTGCATGCCTTCATTGATGGGATGAAATCGAATTACTTAAGAGGGACTTCCCCTCTTTCTATTCTTCACATTACATTCTCGTGTAAACCTAATTCGCGAAATTTGTATTAGTCGCAAGTAGGTTCGTACATTTTATCCTTTACGAATCCTTTTTAAATTATCTCGAATTTAATATCCTTAGTGGAATAAATACGTAAATGAAAAATTCTTAAAATTCTTCCATTTTTATAAGTAAACCGATCTTCCTCGGATTATGGATCTTTCAAAGCTGCTAGTTTAAAACTATGACAAAACTGATACCAGGCTGTGAATGCATTCGTAATACCAAGAAAAGAGGAGCAAAAGAAAGAAATCAAAGAGGACAGAGTGAGGAAAGAAGAAGCAATCTCCTGTAACACTTGCAGAAAATATGCTGTTAACGTGCAACAACTTATCTGACAGGTGTATAAGTTATTGTTAATGATCGGACGTGTATGGTGCATCGGTATAGAATGTTTCGCACGCTGTGCCGCAAACAACTGATTTAGACGGTGTACGTGAGTATCGTGCGAGATGAAAACAGGCCGCGTTGAAATTAGCATGAGAAAACGTCCTGAAGCAGGATTGAAATGTACGGTCCAACGAGCATAAGTCAATGTGACAAGGAGGACCGGTGGCGTCGAAAAGCGGAATGTCATATGACCATCTTGTCGATTTGATATGCTCCATCTGGAGACGTATATTTCATTGACATTTGCAGAATGCGGTATGTGTAAAAAGTAAAAGAAAAATAATTCAGTGTGCCACTGCATGGAGTAATCTACAACCACGGAGGCTTATAGCGGGCACGATATTTCTGTTTAACTTTAAATGGAAATCTTCAGCCACGTCATCACGTGAACCTTGCAATACCGATCTCTGCTGTATTTAAATAGCTTCGTATTCTTTTTGCTTTCAATTAGGATTAATATAAGAAAAGATAGAGGCAACTTAATTCGAAGATCCGGATCGTATTACAAATGTAACTACTCCCTTGTTACTAAAATTCCTAATTTCTATCGCAGACCGAGTGATAACGTCATGGTGTTTCCAAGATGTATTTACGTCACTTGCGTTGAAAGCACGTGGTTAAACATTAATGGGAACTGGCGGTACGTAATGCCTTGAATATTTCTGTATACTTTATTCATTACATATTTAGTATAAATAACTCTGATTATTTTAAAATACAATTTCACTTTATTTTCGTTTGAATTACCCACAGATACCCTAATCGCGTGTCCAGACTGACCGATAGTGATGACCGATTGATCAGTCAATACTCTAATAATAAATACTTCTCAACAATGTACTATCTGCAGCAGTTCGATTGGTTTAAAATGTGGTTAGATATAAAATTGATTACGACTTATGACGGAAATCTGCTCGCTTATTAATACAATCGGTTATGCTATTCTCGAGGTGTCGCGAATGAACAATCGAGATCTAATCGAAGCACAATAATTGGAGGCAGCTGGACGAATTCTTCGCGGAAAGAAGTCCCCTGCGGTGAGGGCGGTCAATACGAGGTGTGTAGTGACTCATCTAACATAGACGTATCGTGTACCATGTCAGTAACGGCAGAATACATCATACGAAATGTGAGATGCTCGTTAGTCTCGTTCCAGGTGGCTCGTTATCGTTGGTAGCAGTGTGTCAAGTATCACATAAGTTAGCCTCAACGCGTGACACTCATGTAATGCCTAGTAAAGGCAGAATTATGAAAGAAGCTCGTCATTCGGTGAAAAAGAAGGAAGAAAAAGGGCGAAAGAAAGAGAAAGGGAAAAAACCAAACTCATTCGGCGATAGGCGATAAAAGATCCATTGATGTGATCTGTACCTTCAAACCTACAAACCAAGCAGGGTGCATCTGGAACAGACGATAAATCTTGTTTCCTATGCATACACCACGTCTACGACCGATGAACGTATTAAGCAAATATTTCAAGCAGATAGTGACTTACCATTAATTGAAATAATAGTTGTGTATGGATTTAAAAAATTAATATCTTTCTATTTTTAAAAATACACGTTACACATTACACACGAAGGGAACGAAATTATATCGGACAGGTAAACAAGTTTTGATTGTTGGGTTATTTATAAATATTTGGAAATTAATTAATCTTTGCATTCATCAGACTTGGTAGCTTTGATTTTCATTTTATAAGGAAAGCTGTATAAAAATCTTGGATTATTATTCGGTTAAAAAATAACGTTATGGTGAAACATAAAAATTGATTATCTTTTATGATTAATTTTATTGGTAGATTAATGGATTGAACTATGTGCAAAAATGTGCTCAATGTACTTCTTATCGAATAATTAAAAATAAAATCAAAACACTCGAGTATCGATTCGACCTATATGAATAATTACTTGTTATCAATGATATTGTCTTTATGCATCCATAAGTTAATATTCTTTTGAATAGATTTCAGATTAACGATAAACGATCGATGAAATCGATACGCATTAGAATCATACGTTATCGCAGAAACGAAGAGGACAAATTAACTCGGGTGAACATGCTGCATAGGAAAGATAAAGTTCCGGAAGGCCGCGTTCTCGACGAAAATATTTAACGTGGAATTAGTAGGGTAAGAACGCGAGTATAATCTGCGCCCCTGTGATGAGATTATGGTAATACAACTCGTTTGCTGCTCGACGTGCGGTGACATTTAGATTTAGCCGCGTTTTAGCGGCGTGACTGAAAGTGGCAAAAATGAACAGATATCCAGGGAAACAAGATCCTCGAATTTTGAAATATATCTCTTCTCCGACACGCGACATTTATCACAGGGCTCCTATTTATTTAGCACGAATTTGGCACGATACAAACCTGGCAATAATCGACTGGCACAACGACATATCGCGAATCTGTTTCTCATCTTTCAAACAGTCGACTGCTCGAGTAATTACTCGTAACGATGAACCTGTGGAGGAGAAATGCTGTGTTTCGTGTAATTGCAGAAAAGTGAGAATAGCTAGTTGCTTAATGTTACTCAAACTTGTTTAAAGGAAACTGAATTTGCATTTTCTACGGAAGCCTTCGTTATCAAGTACTCGTCGTCATTATTTCGTCGGAAGGAGAAAATCTCGAAGACATTGTTGCAGATGATATTATGCTTATCACCGAGTAGCCTGCGGCTGCATGTTTAGAGCCTAGAACGACGAACAAAAGTGGCTGCATATGGTCTTTACAGTCACCCGAATGTTAGATCTATTGAGTCACTCAGTTGTGTAATTCTTGGCACATTGTGCACTGTTCGACTCTGTATTTCACGCACACACATAATGTAATTCTGTGCCGACACAGTTAAAAACATTATTTTTCTCGTTTGTATTCTGTTCTTATCTAAAGACCGTCAGATGCCTATGTCGACGTTGCTTTTACGTTCGTTCACGTTTCGCGTTTTTGGATCTAGCTGAACGCCATTCGCCTTAACTATTGGTCCGAAAATTTATCGTTGAATGTCAAGGACTTACCTTTTTACGTAATATCGAATTGCGAAATGGCAACCAAAAATTCTATCCGTTCGTTTTGATTATCGACTCCTTGTCGACTTCAAAAGCACGTGATCTAAAGGAAGAAAACTACGATCTTTTCACACGATATCGCAGTAGGTTCTAGAATCGTTTGGACTTAGATTTACTATCTGATTAGTTGTTAGCTTATAATTGACAGATAATGGAAATGTTTGCGATAGAAACTTAATTAACGGTGTACGATGTGCGTCATTTTCTTTCCAACATAATTTTATTTTGTCATCGTCAATTCGTTATATGTTCGACCAAGACACACCTTCGATACGTTATTCCCTTCTTTTTTCTCCTGTTTGTTTCGTCGTTGGATTGACTCATTGATTTTTTTCCATGTTATCGTACAAGAATAACATGAAATTTTCCAGAATCTCGTGAGCGTTCATTCAGTGACAAGGAACAAAACGTAATCGGCGTTTCGTAGTATCTAATTATAATACTACGTGTCGCATGATTTTTCCGCATAGAATCTGCATCATGTGGTAGATAAACGTTTCCTTGGTACGAGCCTCCAATAGTACGTCAAGTGTGGAAAATGTTGAACACGTGTTCCCTGACTACATCTGTACCGATAAAAGATTATTTTTAAATCGTATAGAAAAATTATAAAAATTTATAGAAAGGATTTTAGCGATAAACACTGTAATTATGATCAATTATTTTAATGGATTCCAAGATTGTCCTTACAATTAATCAATTATTATTCCTTATTTGTATTTATACAGATGATTAAATATAGTTATTTATTTATATTATATCACTATATATGGTATATTTAAACTACGTATTAAAAACGAATTAGAAATTAATGAACGTATTTTTTGCGCCTTTAGAGGCAATTTAGAATGAAGTACTCTTAATTATTCTCACGTGGAAATTAAGTCTTCGTTAAATGAACGTTATTTTCCTACAATCTCCAGAAGCAGCGATATTTTCACACGTTTTATGCGTTCAATTTGCAACTTGTTGTGCACAAGGAACATTATTCAGGGTTAAAAATAAGAATCATGATGTTCTTGTGCGAAGTGACTAATTAGCATTGGAAACAAGAGATTAAATATTGGATTTTCATAAAATTAAAAACTGTTGACAATATCAGTCGATGGCGTGAAATCCGTTTAAAACGGTAAACCTACAATTAGGGACCACAGAAGTTACATAATTCCATAATCACAATCAAGATTACATAAATCCCAAAGATATTCTTATCTTCCTTCCGAAAACAGCCTTCCATGAACCATCGCGTTTCATTTCAGAATCTACATTTTTTCGGAGATCGAAAATGTTCACAGTTAACTTTATCATCGGACGTCCAAAGAATCGAACTCGTGAAATTATATCTACATCATCAAGAAGTGTAAAAAATCCCGTCTCGAGTCAAGTTTGAGCATGAGACTGCAGCTTTCGTTGAACTTTCACTGGAGTCAAATCGAGTATTCGACAGATTCGATACAAGCATCATGGGCCTATCACTCGTTATCATTGCCATTGTCACCGAGAGCACCAAAGGAACTAAAGCAATAAAATCACGTTTATAATAATCCGAAAATGTCGGAAACTTCTACCTAAGTCAAGTCTGAGCAGTCAAGAAACCCGTTTGCAACGGTAGTTTTTGCACAGGTCGACTGGTGTTTGCGAACTGCAATCGCGCCGCGGGAACACGTGTACGGGGACGTGGGGCACGTATAAGCTGGCATAGAAAGCGAGTAAGAGCGCACGTGAGAGAGAAAGAGAGAAAGGGAAGAACGAGCGGCGGGGCGGCTTCGAGGAGAAGAGGATTTCAAGCTGTTCCATCGAGAGCGAGCGAGCGAGGAAACGGGCCGTCCCACGACGGGGAGGTTCGTGGTGGGGTGTCAGCCGCGGCTTATCTGGCGACTTTATGTATATTACGATGCCCAAGGCAGGAACACGAGCAGTTCACTGCTGGCTAACTGGTCGGAGAAGTCGGCGAAGCCGTGTCTGAGCCCGGCGGCCCGGTTCATCGAGAGAAACGTGTTCGAAAGCTAGCAACGCCGAATTAAGAGCTTTGACGTACATACACCTATATAACTGCTGATACACAGAAATATATGTATATATGTTTATATATACATATACATACGTATATACATTCACGCGCATATCTATATCTATATCTATATATATATATATATATATACAGATATATATACAAAGAGAGAACATCACCGTTGGCGTACCAGCTGAATAATTACGGATACATACGCGTGTGTATACCGGTCAGGTGCGCGAAACCGTAACCGTAGTGGAAGCCCGGGGCAGTCCACAGTTTGGCAAGCTGATCGAGCCGCTATCAGTACTTCTCAGTGATCACTGCGATCCAGGATGATCGTTCTTGCGTGGTCCTTGTTCGTGCTGGTCTCATTGCTCATCACGACCAATCAAGCCTTCCTCGCTGCTCCCATATCAGGTATTGGCAAGTACTATTTATATTTTATTTCCAATCGTTGACTTACAAGCGAAAGTGAAAATTGAAAGTGAACCGCTGTGTGTCATGGATGTATATCACGGATCAAATACGTACGCCTACCAACGCGATCGTGAAATTTTCAATACATCGATAGGGTTGTACGTTTGTAACGTTTGATGATCTACCGGCATTTTCACGTGGCGCCTCCGGTTCAATCTTCGCGCAAACGAGGCGCACACGTTTTTCCACGCCCGTACTACGCAAGAAAGAACTCGTTCTATGGAAACTTCTGGTAAACGGAGTAACTTTCTCGCGTGTTTGATAAGATGTGCGAGTGTAAACAGTGTTCGGCGAGACCCGGGTTTGCTCGGGTTCGAACCGAGTGAACCCATGCGGATTCGTTTCGAATTCGGACGTTTTCGTGAATGAATCGTGACCTCGGCTTCGCGACACGCGGTTTCGTCTGTACATGCTTTGATATGCTGTCGTCAACGTTAAACTCCCGGGATTTTCGTGGTATTTATATCTATTATTGATCATTAATTAAATTTTCTCGTTAATTTCACAATTGGGTAATGGTATTTTATTTAAACGTTAAATCGAAATGCAACCAACGAATATTTCGTTGGTATGCTAGAAATATTATACGATGTAGATTGGAGATGTTTACATGAGAAGTTTGGAAGCATTAGCGTTTCGCAATGCCTTTTATGTATCTTTATTGTTATAAATTATTCGGCGATGTCTTATTGTTCTATCTCTTCTGTAATTTAGCCGTACAAATATTTGTTCTTCGCATTAACTGCATAGCATGCAAAATGAATCGTAAATTATCATTTACGATTAATATCAAACATAACCTATTCCTTTACAGCCTGCTGTAATTTATGTTGTATATTTGCAAGTTTTCCGTCAACAATCCATGCTTAGTATATTCAAATTTTTAAACCAAGAGTGATATCGCATTAAAAATAGTATGCACAGAAAAATAGCGATATTGTATAAAGATTACAATTTCCTAAATAATCGTAAAACGAATGAAAAGCCTCTATTTATTTAATCTCTTTAATTTTAGTTTTATTTGTCTCTTCCATTTCATTTCACTCTAATGAAACTTTCGTCTGCGATAAAGTAACCGCGAATCACTATCGCAGTATCATTTCTTTTGTCAAGAGAGCACGCGATTCTCCGACTATTTCGAGTGTAGCGTTCTTCATTCGTTCAGGCATATCTTCGTTCAGTCGAATCGTTCGACTTCTCTTTCATAAAAGTCCCGTTAAGAATAGACGGTACATGTAGCCGAGTAGCTAATCGACGAACAGGCTGCTTCATTCTGTGATTGAACCTCACGTGTTAGCCAGTTTCTGACCGTTCGGTCAGATAGATTTAACTTCCGTGGATCAGAAGCCAGGACTGAGACAGTTGGGTGAGAATTTAGTTTGAACCGTTGCCACAAATTATAATTTCCCTCGTTTTCGCTATTTGACAAGATGGTCCAAGTCCAATTTCATCGGCTATTCCCCTCTATGAGAACTTCCTACATTATAAATAATGTACTGAACGTAAGTTAACATCTGATAGGAAGAAAAGAACAATGTTATCGATTTGTTCTCACCTAATCCTCACTATCTGATGGAGGAATAACTATTTTTATAATGATCGAAGAGATTACGGTTGTTTCTTCTTTCAACTTTCCTTTAGCTCTTAACGCACCAAGGTGTGATGATCGATGATCTTTATCGGGAGAACTCAAAGGACTCCACGGTTATTTCACCGTTATTTTGATTTTTATTCTCGTATTTTTCTTGCCACGTTTCCAATCAATTCTACGGGTATACTATTGAGCTTCCTTCTTGTTTTAGAATTTTAACACGGTTTTATGCTTGCTTAATATTTAATAGCGCACAAGCTACATCGCAATATTTCGTACGTAGGTACCATGAACAATATTATAAGGGAAAAGAATCATTAAAGAGAATAAATCTTTAATTTACGAATAATCCAGCCACTCTAATTCAATAATTGCTTGGATTTGCAATTGTTATTTACTAAAATGCGTTTTATCGATAAGTATAACGAGGATTGATTAAAAGTGAGATGTCGCGCAACCATCTCGATCCAATAATTCGCTTTTTTAACCAAGTAATTATCTGGATCACATTGAACGAGATTAGTCTGTTATCTTCGCATATATGTGATCGTTATCACTCATCAGTTTCGATGATCAAGATCAAGAGATCGAGGCGAAGTCGCGGAAAATACGTCATTTATTTTGATGAAACCATCGACTAATCGATTACATCGTAATTCAATTGATCACACGTATGATTCAATGCTTTCTTATTGTTGGTGGAAGATCAAAAAGTTTAAATTTTCTCTGACCTTCCTTTCGCATTTTCTTTGCTTGAATATGAATTTCTTCGGATGAGTTATTATTGATTTATATCCTAGGAGAGTGAAAAGTATAAATTATATGTAAATATAGGGTGAAAAATAGGAATTAATAAGTATTGCATTTTTTCTGTAGAAAATATGATATCCTTGTTTAAAAATGCTATTAATTTTTTTATTTTTAACATATTTCTCGGTTATAATTATGTGTACCTAGTTACTTCATAATTTACTCATTACATAAATGAGTGTTCTTTTTTTAATTGCTTATTTCATCATACCTCTGTTGATAAATTTACCGAAACTGCTTCTTCTTGGACCCATATTTGAAGAAATCGGTCACATCGGTCATACTTATTTTTATTACAATTCTCATACTTATATATACATGATAATTCGGTAGTTTAAGGAAATTAATTCTCCATATCACCTGAGTATTGAATTTCAATTTACAACTTGTTTTTTACAAGGATCATCATTCACGGTTAAAAATAGAGACGCTTACACTCGTGACCAGTTACCACTTCTAAACGCAATAATGAATTCTACATACAATTTGAATCTTTGCGTGAAATCAAATTGTAACTAATTTTGATCAAGGTCTAGATTTGAATTGCGAAGAAATTTTCCGAAAAGCCGACCATATCGGACACATTTATTTTTATTTGGTGCGAAAATGATAAACTGTTACCTTTAAATCTTTGATGCAATCATTTTTTACACAATGACCTTCGGTTTTTTCCCATTTTTTACAATGAATATTCAAGAATTTTTTAAACCGCATAATTTCTTATAATTTATAGAGACATTTGTAGTAGAGTTGACTTTAAGAACGAGAGGATTTGAATCAAGATCGATTCGCTATGAGATATATTAAAAATCTGTAATGAGTAAGTTAACAGAATGGAAAATAAATAGGAATACACACTACTTATAAATTGTTCTTTCTGAAAAGCAATTATCAGCTCGGGAAAGATTTATTACACACTCAATACTTGGAACCAAAGGTAAAAATGCACATTTTACAGGGCTATTCGTAAACTGTCAATCAAATAGAATAGAATCGTGTAACTTCGCAACATGATATATCACCGTGTTCCCTTCTACAAGGTACACAAATTAAGAAGATACTGTGATTTTAGATATATCGAGGAAGAAAAATAAATAAATAAAAAGTGCGAATTACGTGCGACGTAATCTAGACGTCACGAGTTTCCATCTTCAAGTTTCGAAGCTTTTTCATTTTTTCCTTAATGTTGTTCCAACTTATTACCGCACTAAGAGAAAAAAGAGTATCATCTTACATCCTGAATCTTCAAACACATCCTTCGCGATGAGCATCTTTTAAAAAGAGCAAGAGACTTTGGGGAACCCGATGAACATATACAATTTCCAACACTTTGAAGACGGAGGCGCTCAAGTACATTCTCGAGTCACTGCATATATATAATATTTCCAGCAGATGACCAAAGTAAAGCAATTTATTTCTAATTATCAGTTATCGGATATTCCTTCTCGTATTTTCCACAGTGTTTAAAATGTTACAAATACGATATCAATCACTGGCATCATACACCAATGGATATCGATATTGTAAAGTCCAAGAATTATTATTTCCGGAAAGGCAGTTGGATAAAAGAATCATCTGGTTGTATAATAGAACAATCGAGAACAAAAGCACGATATCAGGTTTTATCGTGTAATACCTACTAGACCACACGTCATGCTGCAATCTACTTCACGAAACACTCGACGCACTCAAAACGTTCCCATTGCGCAAACACGAGTAACAAAGCAAGCAGAATCAAAGTGCACTTCGACGGAATCTGCGTGTCGGGAAAGAAAAAAAGGAACACTCGTGGGCGTAAAATTCGTCTTTGGCGAGCTTTAAAAATCATCTGTCTAGCCTCGAACGGGTTCAACGTTTGCTCTTGTGCTTCGTTGATACATAGTGTAACACTCTTGGGCTTCTTCTCGGTGAGAGCGATCGAACAAACAAACGTGGAATGAAATAAAAGAGAACGCAATAGAAAAAACAAAGAGGAGGGAAAATGAGAAAGAAAGCGGTAGACAAAACGACGAGAGCGCATGAATTTGATTTTACACGTTAATTACACGTGCACCGGTTGGTGGGCCGAGTGGTAGTTAAATACCCTGGCCCGATCGATTCGTTTACCTTAATTGTCGCCGGTTATCCGTTAACGAGCCTGTCGTTTTCTGTCAGCCCTATTGGCAGTCTGCCAGTGGCCCTTTTAAACCCGCCAGAGCAGGCCTCGTCGATTGGATATTGTGGTGAACTGCTGCAGCTGCAGAAAAGCTTGCATGTGCGCTTGCATGCCTAAGGCGAGTCCTGACTGCCTATGTATCGAGGGCAGAAACAATAAATATCGAAGTTGCCGGGGCGTGACGAGTGGAGGAAGTGTAAGCAAAGAGGGATGCTTTCGGTTCTTTTGATCTTTTTTCAACTTTGTTTAAGATTCAGGTGAAGAGAGGGAAAGGGAACTCGTTTGGTTTGCTCGCGAAGATAATTGGCGCGCTGAGAATCGGAGTGCTACCGTTCACACGATCATGACTGAGAGATCTCACGTGATCTTAGTTTCTAAAGCTTTTATGGTCGATTATCTTGGGCAAACTTGTCGATTATTCAAGATAGTGCTACACTTGAAATATGTTCAATTCAATTTCCTACAAACTTTCTTATAATTTTATCAACACGTGTCCAAGACTTATATGTTACCCTCGATTGTTTTTTAAATTATAATATAACCTGCGTGTTTCATTTGTCAAAAATTTGTGATTCAAGTTGATTCTATGTTATATAACCAACATATAAAAAAGAGTACCTGTAAATGCTATCCTTGAAAACGTTTCAAGCTTATGAAAATTCGCGTGGAACCAGTAAAATCGACAGGTCTATCGTTTCCACCGATTATGCAAGTGTTAGAACGAAGTTCGTCTCGATTCCCAATTTCGATTTTATAACCATGTCACATTTTGTCGAGCAAGCTTATCTATCTAGGTACTTACACCTCGAACGAGGTTCGACCATCTTCAAAGAGTACGTCGTTACGATTAACAGCACGATAAAGTGAATTAGTCAGAGGACCGATTAGTCGTTGACAAATCTGCCAGTGCAGAATAGTCTATTCGATTAATCTAGACCACGCAGCAGATGAATGTGTCATCGATAAAAAATATAGAAGACCAATAATCTTTGAAGTGATGCAACTAGTTTTTACATTCGCTTCTGCAAACACCGTCTCGTTCTTCCTTCTTTTTCCAAAAAATCTGACTTTTGTTCGTTCTCGAGTTCCTGGAAGCCCTATGATCTCTAGAAATTTTAGTTCTGATGAACCTTTGGCAAGTCGAGGGCAATGTTTGCGATATCTATCAGCGATCTACGGTTCTATGGTTCTATATCGACGATCATAAATTAACACACAACGAAATGGCCGGGGCTTATCTATCGGCTTTAGATGTCTATACCGAACGTGTGTAGGCTGTTTTCAATCGACCAGATGGGGAATTGAGGAAAAAGTAGGCTAATGTGTGCTTTCGATCGCTTCTTCTATAGGAAACGAGTTCGCAGGAAGGTGTTACGCTGTTGGTGCAGATGTAGAAAATAGAGGGAACGTAGGAAGATTCTGAGCTAATCTTCCAAACGATAATACCGATAGACGCTTCCTTTCCACGCATCCTTGCTTTATATGTACATATGTTATTTTCAGAGACTTGTCTTATCTCGACTTCCTTCTTCTCCTTTTCAGAGGATGATTAATTATACCTTTGCTCTCGATGCCCCAGCCCTTAATAACAAACGCCTGCGATAACCAGTTTGGAGATTACCTCCATTCTTGGCTATTCTCGATTGCAAAGAAACGAAGGAATTATTAACTGTGGAAGTTCTCACGCGTTGATTGCCACACCAATTCTGCGTAACTTTTTCACGACAGTAAAAGTTTCGTTTTGCTACATTGCAGTATACGTAAATAATACATAAATCAAATTTTACAAACGTTGTATAGATTAAATGCTTTTGTTAATATTGGCATCGCCTGATGGCCGCGACAGCAGTCAACGCGTTGACACATTGCAGATTAGACACTCTATTCCTAATCATATTTAGTAACTGTTTAATAATTACTACTAATATTTTATAATATAGAGTTGGCTTCCTCGAAACATCGAAATCCACGAAAGTTTCGAGTTCCAAGAATTTGAAATTTCGCGCCTCTTGCATGATTCGATATTCGCCGAATTCTTAATTCAAAATTTTCCCCAAAGACATAAAGTTAGCAAATAAAGAATTAGTGACTCGATAAATAAAACAATATCTCATCACGTAGCTGTAAAAAGCGATTCTTTGAAAGACTTTCCAATATATCCAACTTTATTTAACATTATTATTATATTCTTTCAGCTTTCGAGAATTTAAAACCTGATAAATTTTCCGTTTCGATTTTCGAGAATTCAAAAATTGCCATCCATCCCGTCTCTATTAGGTAAAATCTCATGGATGATCCCTAATGGTGCTTTCGCACACTACGATACATTTTTTCATAAGTCTACAACGTGTTAATGTTCTTCTAAGATCATCGTCGTTAGATCAACGGTATTATTAGCACCGATAAATATTGCTAGTAATTGTAATCAAAGCGCGAATTGCTTCGAGACGTCTTCCGTGGATGTTTTCCTTGATTTCGATGGGAATCAACGAGGATGAGCAATCGTGGCGATGGTCGTTTCCTTTTTTGCATATTCAACGTGGCCTACAGTT
The DNA here is from genome assembly GCF_001483705.2 of Eufriesea mexicana. Taxonomy (NCBI): domain Eukaryota; kingdom Metazoa; phylum Arthropoda; class Insecta; order Hymenoptera; family Apidae; genus Eufriesea; species Eufriesea mexicana. Next base: position 1,011,261 of record NW_016909145.1, on the reverse strand, counting down.
ATTTACGCTTTAGCTAACTTTTACCCGTGTTTTCCGGGAATTCATTAAGGGGATCGGTGCTAATCGCTAATTCGGTTCCCGCGCGACCAGTTTTCCTCGTTAGTTATTTTGCGCGACTCTTTGTGGAACTATGTTTGTTCCTTTGTCTTCGTAGGGAAATCTCGAAGGTGAGGCGCAGCTCATACGCGACTTCCATTATCGCCGAATCAAGGTGGACACGACAGCTATTTAAACCGAGAGATCGGAATTAGCAGCGAAAATTTGGCAAGATCGCGGATGTGTTTAGCAGATATTGTAACCTTCTAGATAGAATGGTTAAGGATGAGATCACATTCGATCTAGACACGTCAGGCGGTCACGAAAACGTCGCCGCGACTAGCTTAAGGTAGCCTACTTAGGTGATTTTGGGATCTCCGTGCAGTTTTAATGATTCGTCGAAGTGCTTAGTCTGCGTGACTAATATATCATAACTGATCTGTCAGATCCACGGGTAACCATGTACGAGCAAAGAATCCTTCAAGTAAAGCATAGTAATAATAAAAAAGATAACGAATAGTATGAAAGAAATAAAGTAGGTAGTCTGTCTTTCAAACGAGTCTTTTGAAATTGTCGAATATTAATGAGGATGGAGTAATTTTCAGGTCAAGAACGAAATCGGTTAACGAAGTCTCCTATTACCGTTCTAACTGCCTCTAAGAGCTTCTAACCTTCGAAAAATCTGCTGATCATAAATCGCGATAATGAGCCACGATTTGCTGGAAGTGTCTCGATTTTAGTCCAGCAGAAACAGCGATAATGAACGCTTTTAATCGGCACAATGCGCTGTTCGATTTCCAGTTCGTCTCTATTCTTAGCCCAGTTTCGTTTCTCGTCCATTAATGCACACGATACAACAGGATTTCGTGCTTTCCAATGTATCATTAGATACACACGATAAAAAGGGCGCCCAATTTCACAGAAAGTTGCATTTAAAATTGTTTAATAATAACTAATAACGTTGTGTGCATCATTATTGTGTATAGGTAATGATATTGTATTTTCGTTCTTGGCTCTTGGTTGCATAACAAGGACTTTTTAATGATGCAACGAATGAGGTACCTTCTGAGAATAAAAACTCATGGACTTTACATTGTAACGTCATTTCAAGAATGATTATCACGAAGAGTGATTATTATCGAAATTATTTTTAAAAAATCGATCTTAAATCGAGGAATTTATTGCAGGAGAAAGAAAGATGGGAAAGAACGAAAGTGGAAACGGGAGGTGAAGGAAACTAGATCTTCTTAGTGAATGGCAAAGAAAATATGGATGATCGATAATTGCAAGTAAACTTCAACCTGCCTGGGAAAAATTATTTGCATTATTTATGGAATAATTTGTTGCATGCCTGGCAAATCTTTTTAATTTTCATACCTTCAAGTTCTTACATATTTAGTAGCTTTCGAGTCGGTACTCAATTTAGACGGAAAGGCAGAGTGAGAAAATTAAGGAATTCGTTGCTACCGCAACCTCGTAATTGAATACAATATGAATTCTCGGCGTTGTTTTGAGATTCTAAACAGACAATTAAGGATTAAATATTTTCGCCCTGGTTTCGATTCGTTTATGCCGGAGGTTATTTATAATTTCCGGTGGTTGTGCATTTTGAGACTCGGGAAAAATTGCAATTAGCGAGATATTATACTCGTTCAAACAAAGAGATAGAGAGAGAAAGAGAGAGAGAGAGAGGGATATTGTCTGGTTGTATTAAATATTTGTGAAGCGAAAAACGAGCATTTGGCTATTTTGAATGTACGTGTTTTTTTTTTTTTTGCAAAATTAAGAGAGTGAAGAGATTCATTGACTTTTGCCTTCTTTTTTATCTCGAATAATAATGAATAATAATGAATGAAAATAAAATACATTTCTGGCGTTCATATTCATAAACTTATTTTGAAATTATTTATAAGAATTTATCAAATCATCTCATGAGTAATTTAAATATTTTAAGAGAATGAAAAAATCAATAAATTAATAACAGAGCGAAAAGTTTGTAACAAATGTAGATTATATTGGCTCGTATATTATCTTCTACGCAAAGAAAAATATCGTCGGTCATCGATGTACTTAGAACGATCTTTCACAGAATATTTCTTAACTATAGATCAATTGCAAATTTTCAAGCATCATTTTACCATTGAAACTACCGAACTAATCAACATGATTAATTTCAGATTTTTTGCTTTTCCAATTACTGACAACATGCAATTACTTCAAGCAGAATTGATATCTAATAAGAAATACACATCGTAATACACATAGTCGTAGTGTTAACAATATTTAAAGTCCAAAGTAAGAAAGAATGAATATAACATACTGTTAAATAGAACTATCACTTTCACAGCCGGCTATTCTTCCTACTTCAAGAATCTATCTCAGTTTGTCATCTCCAATGGTTTGCTATACGTTCCCTGCACCCTTACCTTTTGACTCGCGATGTCTCGTCCGCGAAGAGTGGACATTAAAGGTGCCAAAAGCAGCCACGTGCTTTCGACAACTGTGAAAGCAAGAAATCCAAAGCTAGTCATTTTGACTGGTTTTAATAGTTCTAATATTAAACCCAGCCTATCTGTCCCTATATTGTAAGATGTAATTGGTGTCCCACTTCTGGGCAGGACAACCGTGAATTATCCTAATCTCGGTCCGCTAAATTTCTGGTCGACCGGTTCGGTAACGCGACCAGACTTTCTATGGCGGATTTGCGAATGTTAACGCGTCTATTCCGTTCGTGTACAACCGTGTAACAGTCCCAGGGAACCGTTATAGCCCGTGGGTCGTCGTTATATTAGCGACGTCGTGCACAACTGTCCCCGTTTGTGCAAAAATTACCGCGTGAATACCGAGTCGTTCGTTCGTCGAATGAATATAAATATGTCTTTACGTTTCGTATTCATAAGTCTGAACATAGCTGAACAGATATGGCGTGCATATTAAGAGGTTCGGTATAAAATAAGATCACTCAACGTGAGAGTCGACGCTCT
>NW_016909145.1:973679-1008039 GCF_001483705.2 Eufriesea mexicana | reverse complement strand
CGCTCTTTATGGAAGGAAGTAGTACTAACGTTTCGATGCTGTGTCTGACCGTGAAATTCCGGAAGTACTCGCGCGAAGAATAGACTGTGAAATATACGATGAAGTATCGTACTATAAGATAACATGAGCCGCTGCGAGGACAAGTGTTGGTTAATAATTACATAATGAACGCGTTTTGGTAATTATTCGTGGTATCGATGAGAAGATGGTTAATCGGATGTTATATATGAAAATTTAGATACTAAATTCGGTACAGAATTTTGGATACGCGAGTTTATTTTGGGTAAATAATTTTCTTATTTTTCTTGCTAGAAAATTTCATTGCTCGTTACAGACTCATTGCAAACTTCGCTAAATAAAGTATTTTAATACTAGCAGCTACCAACCTGCTTCTAATATATATTATATAATACTATAAATAACTAACAATAATTTAAGTGGTACGATGAAAATAAATAGCTATATATAATCGTGTTATCGCGGCAATAAAAATAGAGGAAAATTAACTATACATTTTCAGTAATTACATAACGAAGAACCTGACACTAGTCACTTTGCTTAATTTGCTACTTTTAATAGTAATTGTAAGAATTGTATTGTTCTCATAACACGAATCAAGAGTTCTGAATGTACACAGAAATTACTCGAGCCTCGCAAAGTAAAGTCATCATTGCGAAAACTTGTTTCATCGTTAAGTAAGATTAACTTTACGATCTTTCGAGCTATCCTGATTTTTCTTCGCGAATATTTGGCAAATTTGGATCAGTGCAACATGCACTATCTCGATCTGGTACACGCGCTCGACTTTGAAACAAACGACGAAGGGTTGTCCCTTGGAGCCACAGCATCCGGCGAAAGTCTAGTGAGCCTCTTCTCTCCGTTCACGTGCACGCGAACAATGGGCTGTATACTTCAGGCCAGGTAACAATACTTCCGATAATAATACACGACGAACGTGAAAGTTGGTCGATGGCCAAGTTCCACCGGCTGGACTCGGCCTAAAAACAAAAGAGTTTGTTCGAAGGTCTTCCTCTCGAACAAAGATTCGAGATAATTGTGTAGTCCCACTAAGAGGACACCTATCGAATCTCTTATTCGATCGAGCCACGTCTGCCCTACGATTTTAGCGATAAATATAATCTGTCAGCGATCGACGATATTTATAACGTCGCATCGATCGTCACCTGTTCCTAGAATTAGACACGCATTCAAATTCCTATACCTTCTGTTCACGTGCAGTCAACAATCTCTCGGATATTCTTTTATATATTCTCTTATATACACCTAGGACTCTTTTCGCGCTGTGGACATGTACCGTCTAAAAAGAAACGTCCACACGAAAGGTCGTAATGCGATTGATTTGCAACAAAAGTATGGAGTTTTCGTTATCAGAAGAAATTCAGAAAAGCTGATATTTTTTTGAGATCTTTCGTATCTTGGATAAGAAATCGCAGAGAAGTTCGGATAACTTTTTCGCTTCAATTAAATCTGACTTGAGATCGGAAAAATCTAAATTTATACGTTTCCTCGATTATTACCTCGATTCTCCGAAATATGGCTAAAATTGTTCTTATTTTTATTTCGATACAAATGATTGATCATCGTTATCGTTGAAGGAGATAAAATAAAACGAGTAAATCAATGGATTCGAAATGCTGGAAGAGTCTCTCCAGGCTCACAAGATTCTTTGATAGAACACTGTGCAAGGCTCTTAGACGTGCACTATCAAATGCATATTACATGCGCGATTACATAATATCTAATGCATGACTACGTTTCTTTTATCGGATAGAATGTACTAGCATCGTAATTGTCTTAATTGCACGTGTGCTTATCTGGCTAGTACGAGTATACTCTATCATTCAGGGATCGAATCGAAGAGATTTTAATCGGTATATTCGATAGATACGGGCTCTACAAACCGTATTGGCGATCTGCCGAAAGTCACACTATAGTGTTGCTTACATTTTACGTAAGAAAGGCGGAAATGCAAATTTTACGTTCTATCCTTATCTAAAAATAAATTTGCTGAAAAATTTGATCCGAGATCCTACGTCAAGATCAATAACACGATTCTTTGGCCCCGTATTTTATCTGTCGAAAACATATTATTTTTAACCGGTATCAATAAACAATTGCATGATAATATTGTGGTCACAGCACTAACGTCTCTTTTTCCAACGTGATTTTTATCGTTTCAAATGTATATACGTGCATACGTAGATCAATACGAGGATACTGGTCGAGAGGATGAATTTCGATGAAAGTTACGAGGCTTCACCAAGATGGTTGTGATCCGTCAGGGTCGTATAAATTGAAAAATTGCTTCACTTGTTTACTTTATCGCCGAACGCCTTAATTGCTTTTTAATGAACGCTTGGCTTCGTGCTTTTTCGCGCCTTCCTCGTTGTTTGATTTCTCAATCTAAGCCGTTCGAATATTCCTCGATAGATTGCTTGAGATTACACGTAATGAATATTATAAAATAGCGTTATACAGAAAAATTGTTTTAATTAAATATTTATTAAAATTAATCGTAAAGTGATCCATCGTAACTAAATTTTTCAGAAGCAGAGGCTACTTGAGATGGTGCCCCTTACTCTGTTGGTTTACGAGGGAAAAAATAAATTCCAAGTACAAAAATTGATGGCCCATCTTGTATCATATATAGTGAAATTTAAATTTGTGCCAGTAATGCAATAGCTATTTTGATAAACATCCAGTTCGTACGAGTTTATACATGTTCTGACCTGATATGCACTTTCTCCACGTCTAATATTTAGGAATTATTAATATATAACAGATCTAGACAGCACTATCGATATTTTTATTAATACTTCCAAATGGATATATCTCGCGATAGACATCGCGATAATATCGATTCCTCCTAGAGAAAAATGAAAAGAAGAACGTGGTAATTCTGAAAATTCGAATATAGTAAATCGAGGTAAATCGGTACATACAAGGAACATGATTTCGAAAGGAACGATATCTCCGAACGTGACTGCTGTTTGTCACTGACGAATGACATTTTATCAGATGACGCGATCACGCGTAGTAAATCGAAGCCTGGATGATTAACCGCGCGTACACGGGCATGTATGACCGATTCGCGAGCCGTCTGGGAATAGTACAATGAAGAACAGCTTTACATCGGAGTCAACGAGGGCCTCCACGGACAGTCAACAATATGTTGCGTAACTTTTGCGTCGCGTTATACGTATTATCGTGAAGAGACACGAGTTGATTCCATCGCGTTGTCGAGTTTATTACAATTTTTTCTGATACACTATCTCCCATCCTCTCGTAAATACTTTAAATCAGCAAAAGGCTAAAATTCGCTTTCGAAGCTCCCGCGAACACGCTGACCTTGACACCCGCTGACATTTCAGCCAATGAGAAAATCACGTGTGAATATTTTTTAATGGCTGTATCGGTGAAAGTAGGTCTGCTGAAATATAACCAGTCGAACTCACGTTCCACCCATATTTTTAAACAAGTACTTACATTATCGCGTCTAATCTTGGTACCTTTCGTGAACCAAATTGCTGCAGCCTCTATCAATCTGCAAACGATGCAACGTGCTTAACTCCGCATACCTTGGTATCTCGACCAATAAGAAAAATATTATACGTGTGTGTATATTTCTTACGATTATATCAATGGAAGCACTTACATTTCTTCCACCGACCATTTTCTGAGCAGCTCATAGTACGTGGTCTTGCCCTAATCACCCTCTCTCCGATATCTTCCTTGCGCCAAACTACTACAGCCTCTATCAGCCTGCAAACGATGCAACGTACTTAACATTTCCCGGTGGCGGTGAAAAAGTTTCTGGTATACAACAAAACAGGCCTGTACTGCCATGGACCTATTTCACGAGCACACCGGAACGGCGAGACTTTAAGCACACTTCCGTTCCGGGAAGTTCGCCGGGAACTTTTCACCGAAAAGTTTATCAACGAGATAGAGTCGAGTAATAGGGACGCGCGGCCAAGCTATTTCTTAACAACTATGAAACAAATGCATTACGAAGTAGGTCGACGCTCGTTTTAAAACGATAGAAAAATGGCATTGTTACGCGGTATAAATAATTCGAACGAGTATACCCCACGACCCCCTTTTACGTTTTCTACGGAATTATGCGGCTAGAGAACAGTCGGGACAGTCCAGGTACCATTATTCCTTGCAACAATGACAAAGTTTGCGCGAAAATTCTCAAATAGTACTCGAACCTGTACGAGTCTCACTTCGTCTTCAATTTTGCTCGTGGCGAGGCTCGAAAATTATTATTTCGCGCTATATAGAGCGTCTCTGAAGAAAATGGCGTCCTTAACTTGTGAAGTGGAGCGTGCTAGATTGAGTGCGGCCGAATCAGTGCTAAGGCTTAGAATAAAGGATAGTAATAATTGATATTATTATTTCTTCGAGTGAATAACTTTGCTTAACGAGGCCATGGTAATTAGAGAGAACGCTACAACCGTCGGTAATGGAAAGAATTAGCTTAGAATATAAATTATACAGAAATCAGTAACTCAATGGCTATTTGCAAAAGCGACTATTATACGTCTTAAAAGTGACTACAAAGTTCGCGATTTTACGTATAAACGGATAAACAGGAACGCTTGCGAAATAATGGTACATTCATCTGGATCACTCGTAAAATTTATCTTCTCTAAAATATAACAAAATTTAGTACACTAATTTTGATTAAAAAATATTTACGTTGCTTGTCGTATTAAAAGTATACGATATCGCAGAATGGATCTCTTGTTAGCATGTTCTTGAAGCAAATTGAACGCCAATTTATGCGAATAAACTCGTATAAAACGTGGATATCGTTACTGTATTCCATCGGTGGCTCCTCATTTTCATTTTAAATTATAAATTATATTTTACAATAAGCCTCTTGTCTTCCTGTTGCATTCTTCCACGAAGACGTTCCTCGTGATATACAGTCTGCTGTAAATACGAGATAAGAAGAATAGGAAAAGATCGGTGGACAAGGTCTCTCTCTTACTCTTCTCCTCAAAGAAGAGAAAACGATTACTTTTCTTCACTTTCGTAAAATTTGATCTATCGGCGTTTGTAATATTTTTTCGCTGTAATTTTAGACGAAGATCTTGATCATATTATCCGCCTGATCTTTTCCATTTTGAATTTCAAACTCATTTGCAGCTAACACGATGCTAACGAGAGTCAAATTGGCGAGTAACATCGCGTTCAATGGTTTAACACCGTTATTGTATTAATTACATCTACAATTATCCAGGCAGGATGAGCACCGGAAAGCAAGGGTCAATTATCTAAATTGCGCGCGCAGAGCAAGCCACGAAGCATCGGAATTATCGTGTCACCATTGTTTTTCCAGCTTGTTGTATCTCATTTCGGAGATCTTGATCGTAAAACCGTCCAAAAAATTCCACTTTTTTTCCAACAGATGATTCATACCCAATTATTCATACTCATCAACATGTTTAGACATCGGTAAATACGATGCGATAGCAAAGAATAGCGAATGATCCAGAAAACGCGTACAAGTGGTGTTATAAAAATTCACTGGACAATTTTATCAAAGTGTTCATTGATTTATGAACAGTTTCCAGCGATCATTGACATGTACAAAATTTGCCGATCTAAAATGATTAGGAAAAATGAGACTCCTTTGAACCCGAAATGAACGCAACTTGGATATGCGTGAAATACATTCCTTCTTTAACGCTAAAACTATCGAATGTGTCGAAATGACTAATTTCAGGCTTTCTATTTTTACAGTTATCGAAAATATGCAGCTGTTTTGACAAAATAGTTGATCTTTATTAAGATAGATAGAACATAATTATATATACTTATTTGTCTACGTTATATCGCCATTTTTATTATCTATGTAATTATTATTATCTGTGTACCACATTTATATATACATTACAGATCGATGGAACTAGTATTTAGTTATATCGAATATTCGCTGTTATTAAAAGATATTTTGGTAAGCCTATTCTAACACTCGATATATTTCAGTCGATAATTTCTCGACAGTCTATGAAAGAATCCAGCTTTTCGATCTAAATTCCATCACAACATACCTTCAAATCTCGTTTCACAAAAATCTACCATAACCTGTTGATTGATCGATATCAAGTTAATATTTCAAATATCTCTCGATACATAATAGTAGTTAGTAACACGATAATCTCAGATCGCGATGATAATGATATCGTTTCACAGTGTATGTATCTACCAAGCGAATTTAACGGTACGACCCAACCCAAGTGAAAGCATTCGATGGCAAGCTCATCTCTGGCCAATAGATATAGAGTCCACTCGGTTCTTTTTTCTTCTCTTCCAGCTTTTTTTCTTTTCTTTTTTTCACTTTTTGTGTGTGACAGACAAAGGTGAAGCTTATGTAACTTTCATTGTGCCAACGTCGATACTAGCAGAGAGAACGCCGGCCCAGGATTTTCCATATTCAGGCTGCTTCATTCCCTTCGAGGGAAAAAGGCGTACGTGATCCACGAAACGTCCGCGTTTTACGTAGAATCGCTTATACAGACTTTTTCTCCACTTAACGCGAAACGATTCACCACGGTTTCACGTACACTCTGTGACGATGCCGTCTTAATCACCAGTGACCTTCGGGAATACGATTACAGGAGATGGTCTGACGAGAAATTGGCGAGGACTTGCATCGTCTCCAATATACGGTGAGGCAAATTGAAGATATCGAAGAACGCCTTGCCTCACCATCGATATCTTTCCTGCTACCTTTTCCTCTTGCTTTCGGATTGTTGTGTCTTTAAGTTTCCTTCTTATTCCAATTGTGCGACACGGTGCGCGAACAGGAGATCGAGGTATTAGAAAGCATGCTGAAGGAGCATTAGACTTCTGGTACTCGAGTGAACGTGAAAACGTGTAAATTTCTTAGTCAGATGAGGAGACCTTTTTCTTTTTCCTTTTTTTATTCTTTAAAGTTAAATATACTTCTTAACAAGCACAGCTTTCCTCAAAGTGTACACTTTTAGTCGCATAAACGTGGCATATTTACGCTTCCTTGTACTCCTTCGGCATATGGGAACACAATAGCAAAATTTCACGGGGGAATGAAACTAAATTGCAGCTTTGAGAACCACAGGAAAAAACATGATAAGTCACGTTTCTCATTTCTTCCTGCAGGGGAGTAATTTTAAGATTCGATACACCATCGGCAAATTCAAGTCGACCAAGACTGCTTTTTATTTATTTTCGGGATTAAATATACGTTTCTACCACCACTTGAACATTTAAAAACTTGTATTTTTGGATCACACAGTTTTTTCAACTGTGTCGCATTAAAGTATTCCCTTTCACATAATGAGAAAAAAGTTGTTCGGAGTAAGGCGATTTGTAGTTTAGAGTAAAATCAGAAAACTTCTAAATTTATAATATTCTGCTTATAGAGAAAGACGAGACCCTCGTGAATTGTTGTCTCATAACACGATTCATTGCAAATTGATTAAGGGGTCACCTTAAGCCCATGATTTTATCGCTTTTGCGTTTTCAGAGTCACGAGAATACGATACGTGGAACTCGTGCAACACGGTATCTCGAAGTGGGTCCCTGAATCGATATTGTTCGAGTCGTTTCCATAAGGTGAACGTTGACTACGTAGGATTGAATCATCTAATAGTGTCTATCTAATAGTAGCGCATTTATCATGAAATAACGCAAGATCTGGGGAAATAACGGCCTACCATTTAATAGTAGGTAATCGTGTCAGGGTAGACGCGAATTTCTGATTTACTCTTACAACGCAAAACGTTTTCCCTTTCTCCTGATTTTCTCGTTTTTTCATCCTTTTTCCATCTTTCTTTTTGTATCCTCTTTTTCTTAAGAATACATTTGAAAAAAAAAGAAATTAGTATTGAAATGCATTACAGAAGACACTGGATAATTTCTCGCTATAATTTTAAAATTAGGTTTCGTAACCATGACGTGACTCTCTTTTGTTTACATTGAAAAACGTAAGAAGCGATTCGATAAAATTTCAAATGCCTTTTCTTTTTCTATTTTATTTCTTTTTATCGTTTTATTTGCTGTTTATTATTTCTATATTTTATTTTGTTCATTTTAAGTCACATGTCTCGGTTCCAAAGACATCGTTATCTATGAGAGGTAAATTCTAAAATATTGATACACAGCGGCTGTCTTTTTTACTTTTGGAGTGATTTGTCAATAACGATTGCGATCATTTTTAATTTTAATGACAAGATAAACAAATATCTCGTGGTTATTTGTGAGTCAGATAATTGGTAACTTCAATTTACTTATTATAATCTAGATATAATTCAGACTATGTACTATAATTAAATTTATTCTGTACCTGTAATTCTTACTGAAAAATGTCTCGAATTGAAAGAAAAAGAAATACAATTATATTCACATATGAAACGTGAAGCAAAGAGATAAAAATTGAATACAATGAAATATACGATTTAATAATAAAAAATATTTCGTTATATATACACATATATCGCGCATATCCACTCTACATAATTATATAGATAACATTATCAAAAGAAACGTGCATCGAACGCGGTATAAATGCAAATTTTCGATCTCTCGAGCACGTATACGCTTATATACACATGTCAAACATTGCAAGATAAGAATTATTAATACCAGTGGTCAGAAACGCGAGAAGATCGTACAGTTATTATGTATTTCATCAGAAATCGAAGAAAAATAAAGACGATGAAATCTACGAAATTAATTGCCGTTATCGCACCTCAAACGTTATCGATCGTCGTTATCGATATTTAAACCCGATCAAGTACTAAAATACTCGAATAACGCTATTACGAGTAAAAGGGCAAATAGCGGCATGAAAGCAGCAAAAGCATCGTGAAGACGTTTCGAACGCTCGAAAATTTTGGTCACATGAATCGGTGATCTTGAATCGCACTTGATCCCATAATCTTAAAGAATATTTGCAGATGACAAGATAGAGGAAACGTGTTTGTCAGTGAATTGGGACAATTCTGGCGCCGTCGAGGCAATATTCGCGTCTTGAACGATATACTGCCCCCTATTGGCGACATGTAGCACGTGAAACACTTTCTGTGATTCGATATCGGTCTGAGTGGGAATCAATGACTAATCCTGTTCTTATTTTCGCGATTCTTTTTTCGAAGTGACGTTATCCAAGACACATCGGTTCTCTGATTAGTAATGTTATATAATTTATTTTTATATTAATATATCGTCTATTCTTACATCTGCAATAACAATAACGAAATCCACGAAATATATTGTTACAGAGAAATTTATAATTGTTTCAATTTCATGGACAAAAGTTTCAAGACTATCGAACGAAACATCACTGCAATCATACCACACAATGATAATGTTAAATCTGATATTACATAGCAAATAATTTTTAGTTTTTCGTCAGTATTTCTTGAGACTTTCTAGCGAAATTAATTTATTCGAAATGTAGTGTGTCTATCTATCTATATGCTTGAACGCAATTCTTAATAGTTTCGAGTTATATCACAATAGTGTTCGCGACGGTTCCTATAGTTTCAGCTTTTCAACTGCAACCTCTGGATATGTGCATTTGTTAATTTCACGTTACGTGTACGTATTGCAGTTCACGGAGTGTCGAGTTACGATGTCACTGGCGCTCAGAGACGATTGGAGAGCAACGAGGTGATTCATAAAGCTAATAACAACCACCAACACCTAACCGATTCGACAACTGATGAACGTGACGACGAACAAACCGTCTACGTAATCGAATTTGAGTCCGAATCAAACGAGAAAGTAGAAACTCTACAAAACAAGGGAAAAGGCGGACCAACTGGTAAGCAATCACTCTTCATTAATATTAATTATAACATTACGATTACTTAAGTAGCACTCAAAGGAATAATGCAAATTGATCCTTGTTTCACAATATCAATAATCCACGATAATCATTCAAACAGATGATAATAGATGTAATAATCGCTTATCAGGAGTCGGCATTTATTTCGAGACTATGATAAATGTCGGAATTTAGATTGTTTGGGCGGTTTAAAAAATTTGATGAACGTAAACTTTAAATCATATTTCACTGCTACATTCGGTGTTTTATACGCGTTTTAATTTATTCAAGATAAATTATTCGAATTAGAGTTTTGATCGCTATAGTTTAAATTGAAATCTTCCAACATAGGTATTCAAACATTTTCCCAAATAACTCAAAACGATCTTCATCTTAAATATTCGAACAAATATTTCGGAAATTGATTCAGGCCGACGAGAAGAGTATATTAATTCTCCAAATCTTTTGAATTATTCTTCTAACTGTTTCAATCCTACGTTAAAGATTCTTGAAAACAGGGAATTCTCACTGAGCAGATAAAATCAACAAGTAAACGAGATCTTCCAATTACTGTTAACAACTTGCACATAATTCAATCCTAATTTCACACGCAGCATTTTATTAACGCCTTTTCTTGTTCAAGAGTGCGTATTAACAAATTAATTATATTGTTAAACAACGGACTATCGCTTTCCCATATAAATCTTTACGCCTGCTGCCTCGAAACGGTGTATAGTAGATAGGCATATATGTTACATATTTAACATTTCCGATGGTTCTGTTATCAGAATCGGTAATGTCACGCATTACGATCCGTTCGCCGATTCTAACCGCGTTGTTCGAAAACTTTCCGCACGATCTTTATTCTATCATCGTAGCAAGATCTTGCGTGGTACACCACTGGTCATTCGTGACCAAATTTGGTACTATCCTGCTATCGACTCTGTGAAATCGATACAATCTTTTTTCGTAGATACGCTGCCAATTTGCAAGAAAAAGAAAGGGCAAAATAGAATCTTTTTCCATGAATATTGGACATGTTCATTAGAAAGAAAGGAAATTTGGAAAAGCGTTTCCTTAGGGTCTAACAAATGATCGTCGATGCAATTTAATAAATATATCTTTGCAATTGTACAGTTTGGAGGTACAAGCTAAGATATGGAAATGTTATAGTAAAAATATTTTTATAAGATAATCTCAAAATAACGAATTTCACCGTGTTATCAGTCAATCGAATATTTTCCATTATATCGTACGAGGTTCTAGACATTTTATTTTTATATTTTATATAAAATCTCTTCTGAGAAACATCTTTTCACAATAGCGTCAAGTACAATGAACTTGATTTTTAAATTTCCTATTGTTATTTTATATTTTCTACTTCTGACTCTTGTTAATCTTTTCAAAAATATTTACCCACGTGCAACTGATTAGATGACAATACATTGGAAAAAACTTTTCGTCATCGAAACAATTCGCTATCTAGAATGTTCGTACATTTCCAAAATGTTTTAAATTATTCTTAATAAGGAATTTTTATTTATTTTCGATTTCATAAGGTGATCTTTGGTCTGCGTGCAATGGAACTACTATGTTGATATGAGATATCGGATTTTTGTTGATTTTTATTTATATTACCTAATGTTTAATTGAACCTCATTAATGGAAATAGACTATTCGATCCTATATTACTGGATGTAATTTGCATAAGACTTAACGTGAGAGCAGCTGGTAATTGAGATAAATCAATTCTAGCATTGATTTGGTGCAAATTATCAAGGAATGTATGGCTGTGAACTAACTCTCCAGATGGTACCGTAACGAAAGACGTCAGCAGAGTAAACTAATAACTGCTCCTCCCAGTTCTATGTGCATACGTGTATCTGGACCGTAATCTATTGCTTTAGATTTTCGTACATGAGTTTGGGATCACTATCTTGAATATCATTTTATTATGTTTCGTGAGCTTCCCTAAAAAGATTTCTATTCGATAGGTAAAGAACATGTACGACTGACAGCACGTTGAAATTTTTGACAAATTACTTATAGGATGATACAGTTAATCATTTTAAGCTCGAATTTATTAATATTGGAAAAAGATAATTATTTTTAATTTTTATATATATATACATATATAAATGTTAAATAAGTAACTCGAACACTTAGTTAAGATCTAGAACGATTTCGGAAATGATCCACAATCATTTTATCCTATATTATTATGACAACAGTGTATACTGGATTATTATGATACAATGAAATTGGATTTTAATAAACAATATGCCATAACAAAATTTCTATCTGTGGGTGTTAAACAGTACGAAATTATTTTGCTATTCAAAAATTTGTATCTCGAATAAATATGATTAAATAATACTATGCACAGAATTTTCAACGAATAACTTACAGTCCATTGAATGCACGAAAAGATGCATTGCCAGTCATTAATTTATTCATTTTTGTTGATTTGTGCATTCTGGTAACATTCAAGTAACCAAATAATTTGAAATCGATAAAAGTGTTCGTGTACTTATACGCAATACAGTGCACACACCCAACGACACACCCTTCAAGATTATCACAAAAGCTTAAAGTATTTAGATATTCTATTAACATTTTCGTTCCTTTTTTTCACAGGCGGATTTCTTTTTGTTTCAGCCGACGGAAACAGTCAGAATCCTTTGGACCCATGGTCGATTGTCTGGTACATAGGTTCATTCGGCGGCCTAGTTGCCTTTTTCCTCATAGTCAGCTGTTCGGAATGGTGTTGCCGTCGTGGTGGAAGACCATTGACAGTTCCGTATGCCCAACGAGGTGAGGTGATCAACGGTGGACCGGTAGTAACGGAAACACCACCCCCGCCGTACCATTTGTTCGCACCTCCTCCATACGATTCTGTAAACTATGGTGAAATCATGGACAAAACTTCCGGTGAAAAAGTGGACATCTATGTGATATCAGTGCCGATTCACAGACCCGTGGTACAAGTTCCAGCCTAAAATTTCCTTATGATAATCCTCGAGCAGAGGATATACGGCCGAATCGAGATAGAAACGACACCGATTTAGTCGAAATCGATTGACGATCGTTCGTTGGCTCACCAGTGAACAATAGTACAAATCGAAGGAGGATGATATATCGTGTCGATCTTGAAGAATTCGTCGAAGCTTCCTCGTTGGTAGTCCCATAACTGGGAGCATTTTGACAATCGTCTGCCGATCCATTGGACAATGTCGATCGAAAATGTGTTATTGGTCGAGGAGGAATGAAGGACGAACTCGATAAATATACGAATTTTAAAGATCCCTAGAGTATAACGAATACTCGAGAGGAAGAAGAGAATTCTTGTTCGTCTTGGAAAGAACAAGCAATATTTCGCAAATTACAGGTTATTCGTTGTAGTTAAGAAACTTGAAGTCGGGAGAGCACTTGAGGAAACGTGAGAAGCTTCGTATCTCTACGACCGATGAAAATCGAAGACACCGAGCTTAAGAAGCCTGAAAGCTTCCAACACGTAGTTAACGAGTATTTAAAGAGAAACTGTCCATCTTTCTGAATGACTATGAACGAAAAAAGAAGTCGGAGAACGATGGGACAATCTCTAGGGTCAAAAAAGTACCAAAGAGGGAGGAAAGGAAAAACAGTACTGAAATCTTATCGTACTCCGACTAGGTCAAACCGAAGCAATGTTCTCTGTGATGATGCTCGTAAAACGAGCTGAAATTAGCGAAAAGAAATTTAGGCGCGCTTTTCAAATGAATCCGTTGTGCGGGTATTAATTGAAGGACTTTGTTTCTTAATAACCCGGATGGGAATTTTGTGCATTCAAGCTCGATCTCGTTCGATAAAGGAGCAAAGATTAAGAACAATCGCGAATATTTTAACGAATTATTTGCCCGCATCACTGCCTGGTTAGGTGAATGATTAAAATTTGAAATCATTCTAATCCTTCCAGCTTAACGTCGATACACACTGGTTTTGCATTCGATTCGTAATAGCCAGTTGGAAGAACAAAAAACTGCCATATTTTCATACATTGTGTCATCCTTTTGACATCAATCGCCTGCGATACTACCTTTAAAACACTTTGTGAAAGCAACGCACAAGATGAGTTCAGATCGAGGATGATCATTTCATTCGCGCTTCTATGACATCAGTTTTTGAATAATTCAAAGTTGATCGAAAAATAATTCAATCATTGGACATCCTGATACAATTGAATAAGTTAAATAAAGCACTTAACATTGGTACGCGAGATAATTAGAAGATCATGGTTTAAGAGTTTTCTTATATATTGAACAATTTGAAAATTAAATGAGAATGTTTGACTCTTTTTCTTTACTTTCGAATTATCAAGTTACGTGATCTTTTAATTATTTTTAACAGTGTGACCAACAATAGATGTTTCGCTTAAGTAAATTTTTGTTTTAATATAATTTCGTTGATTGGTAAAATAATTATTATATATAGCGAGAATATGTGAATGTTTGTGATCGATATACAGACGCTAGTTCTTATAATTGAGTCAGCCTATGAATTTAAAATGATAGAAAATAGAAAAAATTTTCATTAAGTAAAATAAAATAATTTTAAGTGATAAACACGTGATGCATGTTTAATCTGAAACTAGAGGCGTTTAAAGACTTGATGATCGCCTTCACTTTTGTCAGCAAAACTATAGATCATTTTCTTTCAAATGATGTATTTTTTAATTCTGTATTAAAGGTATAAGACACTTACAGCTGAAAAGAATTAATTTAAAGGATATTTTAACTTTAATTTTGCAAAATTTAGCACATGAAAAAATTAAATAAAACAATATTTGTGTTTCTAAACAAAGAAAAACATAAAGGAACGTTTTTCTATATGTATATTATAAAAGATATATTGGAAAATATATAATTCAGTTTAAAAAATTAAAGTAATCTTCAAATCTTTAAAATGCTTCCATTTTTAGTATAGATACATAAGTAAATATGTGTATATATGAATTTGTGTATAGATATAAAAGTGTATATGCATCGCGTGTTGAATTATTCAAAATCATATTTTAGCTAATGAAATTTTTTGTATTTTCTATCATTTCGAAACTGTAACTTGGTTCAATTACTTGACTAATATTTAAAAAAAAAGTTCACTGTTTGGACACCCAAATTAATTATTTGAAATTTCTTAACAAATTGTACAAATCATATCAAGAAATACTTCATAATTACTGCAGTATACCGAATTTTACACATTAACTTAACTTTGATTCAAGAAAAATTAAAGTCAAATGAATGAATGACTTTTTTAAAAGCAGAAAGGAACTTAAATTGTTCGTTGAAATGTACGGTTGCAAGCGTTCCACTAATTACCCTGTATCTCTAATCAAAGCCAATTACAGATGCAGATCTTTTTTTCTTTTCAACGGTAATTCATACTCTTTTTCCGGGTTACGTATACATGTGAATATTGCATAAGAGAGCGCGCGTGTAATTTGCCTCGCAACCTGAATGATTTATCAACGGAACACGTGTGTGAGAAGTTCAAATAATTTCTAATATTGCTACACGCGATTGACCTCAATCGCGATCGTTCCAAGTCCGACAATTGCAGACGATTATTCATAGATTACGAGTTGACTGCCTTAAAAAGAATTTAACCGAAGAGGGTCACGAAAACAATTCGTGAAGTATTAATGCGGTGATGTCTCGAGAAAAGGACGATCCTTATATGATATTAACGTCCATTCGGCTATAATTATCGTTTTTTTTTAGATACCTTCGCGTAGATGATAAAACATTGAGTATTTTCTTATAAATATTTCGCATTTTTGCATTAACAGCACGTTCTGCTTGTTCGAATTCATAAATGAAATCACGAAGAAAAGATACCATGTTCGATATAAATGGCACTAATTTATGGTTAATTAAACCCGTGACAGGATTTTTTCAAAACAATTCATCGTATAAACTATTAATGGAAAATAATTGACTAGTTCATTTTTTCTAAATGAACGCAATTTAATTGTGAATTTACAGATCGAAAAAAATATGTTCTTATTAGGGAAAAATGTTTCCAATTTTTTAATTTGGACATAAAACGGTTTTATCGTTATGAGAAAACGAAATTAGTGTTTAAAGTGTAAAATGTTTCTTTTAAAAAAAGAAATATTAGATAAGTTTGATTAAAATGTGAAAAACACTCGAAAGGAAAATTAAGATATTACATGCGATTATGAGAAAGTCACATACTGTTAATTTTATTTATGATAATGTCGCATTGATCTCCGCCATTTAGTTTTAACTGATCAATTATTATTCGAATAAAAGCAGAAGATAAGGAGAATTTGTGAACGAATGAATGAAAGGGTGTTATCGTACAATTAAGTACAATGTCAATTATTATTATCGTTATTGTCACTAATAATGTTATTATCATTGGACACATAATCGCGTTCCCAATGGCGATTGGAACACATTATGATGAATTCGCTCTCATTAAGACTTGTAAAGTCACAGCGCCGTTGCTATTTATTTTTTATACTTTTATACATACTGTTTATACGTATTCAAACATCTCTATGTTACCAATAAAATTTCTTTTCTTGAATTTGTGTTATATGCGTATTTCAATTTATCTTTTCAATTATTTATAGTTTTATACAATATATAGGCGGCATGATAACTTTTTCAGAGGTTATCTTTTATAAAATCTTATAGTTTTTAATACTTGTTTCTTTTTCTATATGACACTGTGTATTAAATTACGAAATGGAATATACAAATTACAAAAATAATAAGTTTGGACTGAATGAAATGAAGAAATCTATCAGATCAAGAAAAATATTTAAAAGTTTATTTTATTAAATCAGAAAATCTTATCTTATTTGATTGCATATTTTTTATATAATATTGTTCAAACCTTAAATTATCATGAGTAAGTTGTAACTAAAACAAAACACAGAAAACGTAAAAAAAAATAATATTTCAATAAACGGACACCAAAAAGACATTTTTAACCGCGCGTACAAGTTCACCAACACAGCAGTACAAATTTAGTTGCAATTGCATCGTAGTCAACAGTCTTAACAACATAATATATTACTTCTTACATCAGGCTAAGGTTGTATGTGCATTTTTATTTTTAAATTTTCAATAAAAATCATATATTTTAAGTTTTCAAATGTTCTATTAAAGTCAAACTAGATAAATTAGGCAAGAGTGAATAAAAGTATTAAACATGGACAATATTTTCACTTCGAACTTTAAAAGTATAACCTAGTCATGGATTATTTAGGTGAAATAATAACTCTCGGAATTAACAGTATAATTTTTGGTGTTTGCTTGAAACAATATTTCCATTGCAAAAATGCAATTATAGCAGTTAAGGTAAATTACATATTTACTATCATAAAATTTATTCATATAATTATCAATTTATTTTATACCTAACCTTATTATACGATGAACATTATAGTTATTTAATTATGTTAGCTATAGTAGCACGTATGATTTATAAAAATACCTCAAAATGTTCAGTTTCTCTACAGGATGCAGAGTTTCATGAAATTGGACCACAATTGGAAAAGATTGTTGACAAAAGTACTGATAGTAAAATAAATTATATAGCTATTAGGGGTTTTGTGAAGCCCTTAGGAAAGCCATTGAATAGCATTAATGATAAAAAAATAACTGGTGTTATACAAAAGCTTAAAATCAAAGAACACGTTGTAGCCAGAACTACTGCTGGCTTCTGGTAATATTTTTGTTTAAAATATGTTATAAAAATTTGTCTAAAAGCATATGTATTTAGAACTAACAAAGTTTAATTTGTATATAGGTCAAATCGAGAATATACTGTTCATAAAGTATTTAACACTGTACCATTTTCTTTACAACAAGGAAATTATTCTGTAGAGATATTAGAACCATTATCAGCAGATATTTTACACTTGGATGTAGTATCTAATAACTTTAAACCAACTGAATCATCCTTTGTTGATCATTTATGGAGCTTTTTTACAGGTAAAGAATAAATATTTTACATTTTACAATAATATAAGAGTTTGCAAAATTGGTAAAAATTATAACTTATTAATTTCAGGTGTACGTCAACGTGGTCTACAATCTACCGAAGAAATACTTCGTGAAGGTACAGTTATTACTGGCATAGGTGAATTAGCAAGAACAAAATCCAAAACACTTACTTTACAACCTCCATTAGATGGTACACCATTTTATTTAACAAGCTTGTCAATTAGTTCTTTAATTCATAAATTAGATGAGCGTAAACGAACATATAGGTAAGTTATGTATTTTATGTAGTCAACAAATTTAGTTCTCAAACGTACTTTTATGTTTTAGATTATTATGTTTAATGTTCGGTGCAATTGGGATATTGATTGGTGGAATAGTTTTCCGACGTTATTGGAAAGAAAGAACAGAACAAAGATTAGCAGAAGAGCTTAGACAATCTTTGGCTGCATCTCGGAGAGAAAGGCGGCAAAGAGTAAGAGACACTGATCTCAGAGAAGATCAGTTGTGTGTTGTTTGTCGCACAAATCCTCGTGAGATTATTCTTCTTCCATGTGGACATGTCTGTTTATGTGAAGACTGTTCTGATGATATTACTAGTGATTGCCCAGTGTGTAGAGCACCAATCTCACAAAAAGCTGCAGCGTATATTATCTAATATCAGTATACCTATAATTTTCTTAAAATATATTTTGACTACATTTTTGTTGTATAATAAAAATTATTGTTGCTAAAATTGAAAAAGTAAATAAATATGAAGTGACTGAGGTTGCTAATAGAAAACTAAAATGTACTTCTGAATAATATAATTACTGGATATTGCAGAAAGTAATGCACTTTCAATTAAAATCAAACCTACATTAATAAACCTTAATAACACTAAAACTTTCCTAAAACTTTACACAAATATATTTAAATACATAAAATATCATCAAAATTCTAAATTTTCTAATTTAGTTTTTTCATTCTTTTTACATTCATCATTTGCAATAGAATCCATTATTCGTTTAACTTTAGTAGATTTTCCAATACCAAGCTTTGGAAGTCCTCTATTTAAACCTTCTAACATAATACATGCTTTGCAGATTTCTTGGCTAGATACAAATCCACAACGAGAACAATTTCTTCGTTCTGGCAATTTAATACTTTCTTTTAATTGTAATGTTTCTCCTACAAAAAAGATTATAACAGATAATTAATTAATAGAAATATTTTTATTTTTATTAATTACAATTTCATTTACCTGAATGAATGATATCTAATATAGAAGAAGGCCTAATTTTCTCTAAATCTTTAAGAAATGTTCTTGCATGTCCTCTGTATGCATTTGGTGCAAATACACATTCTGTTGAAAAATATACCAACTGTTTAAAATATGCATACATGACTATCTCTTTCTCGTATGCATATTTAAGTGGTTTGCATCGTTTTATGCAATCTGCTCCTGCCTATATTATAGATAAAATACTGATTTATATGCAAAATATAACTTAAAATTTTTTTTTATTTAACAAAATTATTTACTAAACTTACAGTAATGATTGAAGTACATCTTTGTAATCTTGCTATATCACCTCTTAAGATATTCATTAGAACTGTCTCTGCAATGTCATCAGCATTATGACCTGTTGCAATACAATCTACTGCTAATAGCGCTGCACCTCTATCTAAAGCTTGTCTTCGAAATACACCACAGAATGTACAATTATTTTTTCTTCCTATCTAAGATGACACAAATATTAAGTAATAAGTATAAATGACTCTAATTTAAAATTACTATGTAAACATATATACTTCTGAAACAATTTCATCCATTGTCCATCCATATAATTCTTTATAGGATAATATTTTTAATGGCAGTCCATAGTCATCTTTATTTTGCTGAACAGTTTTCAAACTATCATCTCTATATCCTAAAATAATACAGACTTTCTTAGGAAGAAAGTTTTATAATACTTGAACATTATAATATAGTTTTTTATTGAATACCAGTTATTCCTTCGTCAATAGATAAGAGGAAAAGCTCAATTCCATATTGGTATCTTTCATTTAAAGTTTTCAAAACATATGCAAGTACTGTAGAATCCTTTCCTCCTGATGCTCCAATAGCAACTTTATCACCAGATCTAAATAATTTACCTTGTATAATTGTATTATGAATCTCACTTTCAAAAGCAAAGAAAAAACATTCTTTACACAAAGCATGCCCAGTTTTAGGCCTCTGTAATTAATGACATTTATTTCTGTTATATTTTTATAATGTATAAAATTTATAAATTTTAATTAATTCAAGGAAAAGACATCTTACTTTAAGAATGGCATTTTGTCCGCATTTCCTTGAACATGAGATAGGCATTTTACAAAATTTTACAATGTTTTCCTTGTATCACAAATATCGAAACAAAATATTTATTTTCAACTCTAAAAATGTCTGTTTTTATTTACTAAATTAATCAAAAATCTATATATACCAAATTAAGCATATACTTATGTTTCGGTTTATCCATTTAAGGTTATAATAAAACCTTATTAATACGAGTATTCGAACACTATTCGAACACTAA
Source organism: Eufriesea mexicana (assembly GCF_001483705.2). Taxonomy (NCBI): domain Eukaryota; kingdom Metazoa; phylum Arthropoda; class Insecta; order Hymenoptera; family Apidae; genus Eufriesea; species Eufriesea mexicana. The sequence goes on along the minus strand of NW_016909145.1, from coordinate 987,613 downwards.
AATTATTTCCAGATATAATATAAACAAAACAAATATTTATTTATGCGATATAAAAATTATTTAAATTTATTAACTTATATAAAAATGATAAAAAAGATCAAGCACACAGTTTTTACACGTATGAAATATGTTTTCCATCAAATTGTTTAATCTTCTGGTTTTTCTGGCGGCGGGCCACAAGGCTGTAACATTTTTTCCATAAGATTAAAACGAACACGTGCTTTCGCTTCGTTTTCCGCAATAGCGAAGAAATTTAATAAATCATAATGTCCCATATAAGAACTGCAAGAATCACGATGCTGATTTACAAGCCATTCAAATTTAGTTGTATCAGCATGACCTGTACCAATGTATTTTGACTGCAAATGTTCTAATTGACTATGAATGTTATATCGCTCTCCCATATTTTAACTTTTTAACGATAAATATTGAAATGCAACGCAAACTTTATTCTTATTGTTAAACTATCTGTTAATATTATTTTTTGACTATTATATTATTACTAACCATAAGTTAAAAATTTATGTTAAATGTGCGTACGTAATCATATACATTATATCTTACAGTAGAGAGCGTTCTTGTCGGTTAAATACATAATGCGGTTCTAACATAATACATGCTTTGCAGATTTCTTGGCTAGATACAAATCCACAACGAGAACAATTTCTTCGTTCTGGCAATTTAATACTTTCTTTTAATTGTAATGTTTCTCCTACAAAAAAGATTATAACAGATAATTAATTAATAGAAATATTTTTATTTTTATTAATTACAATTTCATTTACCTGAATGAATGATATCTAATATAGAAGAAGGCCTAATTTTCTCTAAATCTTTAAGAAATGTTCTTGCATGTCCTCTGTATGCATTTGGTGCAAATACACATTCTGTTGAAAAATATACCAACTGTTTAAAATATGCATACATGACTATCTCTTTCTCGTATGCATATTTAAGTGGTTTGCATCGTTTTATGCAATCTGCTCCTGCCTATATTATAGATAAAATACTGATTTATATGCAAAATATAACTTAAAATTTTTTTTTATTTAACAAAATTATTTACTAAACTTACAGTAATGATTGAAGTACATCTTTGTAATCTTGCTATATCACCTCTTAAGATATTCATTAGAACTGTCTCTGCAATGTCATCAGCATTATGACCTGTTGCAATACAATCTACTGCTAATAGCGCTGCACCTCTATCTAAAGCTTGTCTTCGAAATACACCACAGAATGTACAATTATTTTTTCTTCCTATCTAAGATGACACAAATATTAAGTAATAAGTATAAATGACTCTAATTTAAAATTACTATGTAAACATATATACTTCTGAAACAATTTCATCCATTGTCCATCCATATAATTCTTTATAGGATAATATTTTTAATGGCAGTCCATAGTCATCTTTATTTTGCTGAACAGTTTTCAAACTATCATCTCTATATCCTAAAATAATACAGACTTTCTTAGGAAGAAAGTTTTATAATACTTGAACATTATAATATAGTTTTTTATTGAATACCAGTTATTCCTTCGTCAATAGATAAGAGGAAAAGCTCAATTCCATATTGGTATCTTTCATTTAAAGTTTTCAAAACATATGCAAGTACTGTAGAATCCTTTCCTCCTGATGCTCCAATAGCAACTTTATCACCAGATCTAAATAATTTACCTTGTATAATTGTATTATGAATCTCACTTTCAAAAGCAAAGAAAAAACATTCTTTACACAAAGCATGCCCAGTTTTAGGCCTCTGTAATTAATGACATTTATTTCTGTTATATTTTTATAATGTATAAAATTTATAAATTTTAATTAATTCAAGGAAAAGACATCTTACTTTAAGAATGGCATTTTGTCCGCATTTCCTTGAACATGAGATAGGCATTTTACAAAATTTTACAATGTTTTCCTTGTATCACAAATATCGAAACAAAATATTTATTTTCAACTCTAAAAATGTCTGTTTTTATTTACTAAATTAATCAAAAATCTATATATACCAAATTAAGCATATACTTATGTTTCGGTTTATCCATTTAAGGTTATAATAAAACCTTATTAATACGAGTATTCGAACACTATTCGAACACTAAAATTATTTCCAGATATAATATAAACAAAACAAATATTTATTTATGCGATATAAAAATTATTTAAATTTATTAACTTATATAAAAATGATAAAAAAGATCAAGCACACAGTTTTTACACGTATGAAATATGTTTTCCATCAAATTGTTTAATCTTCTGGTTTTTCTGGCGGCGGGCCACAAGGCTGTAACATTTTTTCCATAAGATTAAAACGAACACGTGCTTTCGCTTCGTTTTCCGCAATAGCGAAGAAATTTAATAAATCATAATGTCCCATATAAGAACTGCAAGAATCACGATGCTGATTTACAAGCCATTCAAATTTAGTTGTATCAGCATGACCTGTACCAATGTATTTTGACTGCAAATGTTCTAATTGACTATGAATGTTATATCGCTCTCCCATATTTTAACTTTTTAACGATAAATATTGAAATGCAACGCAAACTTTATTCTTATTGTTAAACTATCTGTTAATATTATTTTTTGACTATTATATTATTACTAACCATAAGTTAAAAATTTATGTTAAATGTGCGTACGTAATCATATACATTATATCTTACAGTAGAGAGCGTTCTTGTCGGTTAAATACATAATGCGGACTTTTCATGTATTTAACAAATTTTAATATAAATTATTATTAGTTAATAATAAGATGTAGCAAAATAAAATTACGGAAAAATAATAAATACATTGAAATGTATATAAAATAATTATTTTATATTTTATATTATATATTATTATATATATATTATTATATCCATTAGTACAAAATACTTATTTTACACCAGTTTAAAAAACAATAAGAATGATATTTATTTAATATAAATAAAAAAATTCTAGTAACAAAATATTTAAATTATAACTTTAACATTTAATTTGACGATACAAATTAAAGGTTCCTTTCTATTTGTAATTCGTATATTTATTAATAAAAATTCAAAAATAAATATATCTATATATATATATATATATGAGCGTAATGAACAAATTTATTTCAACCAATTGCATCAAGTATAATAATATTTAAGATTATTCTGCAATTTCGTTCACTTCATATTTAGCCGCAAGGGTGCAGCACTTATCGCTTGTTACGTCAGACAATAATGACGTGCTAATGGTTAATGGCTTCTACTTACTTGAGCTACCTTTATGAGAAAGCCAAATACAATCCAAAGAAAATTCATGAGATATGATGCATCGGCTAGTAAAACTATAAAAATATGATTGCCTGAACATTTAATTGTTACGATAGCTATTAATTTTTATCAAATTTTATTCGTGGCCTACGAAATATGTGTTAAAACTGTTTACTGAGCAACGAACGTAACCATTATATTCATCGCTACGTTGGACCAGCTCGATGCAAAGAAATTCAACATTCAGTGTGATATCACAAGATTTATATTGCACGTGAGTACTGATATTCGTCATTAATTTATAATTTCTTTAAAAACGATAACCAACTTTCTTTTAAGAAAACTGGGCAACTCCCTTGCCACCCAGTCGTTAACAATGGCGGCTATGCTAGCTCGGCCGAAAAATTCTTTTCTGTAAAATATTCTTTAAATCAACAAGTCATAAGTTTATACTTAAAAAATTTTTATTTTTACATGAAGATAGAACAGTTTATTAAAAGCTATCGTTCTCTATTATACGTATCGAAGAATTGTGTTCTTCGAAAATACTGTTACGTCGACTAATCTATGCATTTTCGTGTCCGTGTGTCTTTCTACATATGCGTATTATTATGTGTGTATAACATCCATGATCATCTGTATGAAAGTATTGAAGAGAACAGAAATAATATAATTTTTTAATTTTTATTATAGCAATTAGTGTTAAAGTAAGTGTTAAACGTTTCATTTGTTAAAATTAAATAAAAAAAACAACTGTTTTGTTATTTCAATACCTTTGTAATATTTGTATTATATATATATATATATGTGTGTGTGTGTGTGTGTACTTGTACTTGTATATTTAATTTTATACATTTATTTTTATAGAAAGAAATATTTACACAAATATATAGACTTCTGTACAAATATAATTTTATGAATTCTTATTATGTTATATGTTAATAATATAACTAAAACAGTATTAATTAATTATGCATATTAATTTTAGCTAATTGATTATATAAATTTTTGTATTTTAGTAGGTGACATGCCTAGCAGCCGTGATATTGAAAGAGCTGAACGTAATGGAAGATTTCGATCACGTAGAAGAGGTAGTACCAGCAGTGATATAAATCGACATAGTTTTGAAGCACCTGACAAGAAGCACAGAAGACATGGGAAAAACAAAAGTTCTGGAAAGAAGAAAAAGAAGAGATCAAGAGATAAGTCCATAGAAAATGTCCCAACTGTAGCTTCTTCCATTGTTAAACCTTTGGTTGAATACTCAGATGTGAGTAGTGAAGACTTATCTGAACCAGAAGCTGGAGAAATTCAGTCAGAAGATAGTAGAGGTAATAGCTATACAGATGGAGAAGTACCTGAACCAGTTTTACAAAGACGTTATTATGGAGGAAGTCCTGTTCGAGCTCTTGGAGCATCTCCTATTAGTCTTTCACCATCTCCACCAGTTCAACATAGGCACTCTAACAGACATTATTCACCAAATGAACAACAACCTTCAGCAATGCATGGTGGAACACCTGAATATGAGGAAGAATCTAGACGATATGCAAGAAGGAAAGAGAAAAAACATAAACGAGAAAAGAAAAAAAAAAGGAGTCTTAGTCCTTCATCTAGCTCTGGGAAAAAGAAAAAACGAAAGTCTAAAAGACATTCTCACAGTCTGAGTCCACATCGTATTACAGATGAAATTATCATAAGTCCAGACCATGAAAAACCAGTTGGAAATTGGTCAGAGTCACCACCTTTACCATTAAAAGACAGTACATCGCCAATATCACCTGCTACACCCCAAGAACAAAGGTGTTTAAGTGATGTGGAACTTGAAATAACAAGACAACCTCGAAATGTAACTCCTCCACCACTTCCTCCAAGACCAACAGAATCTCCACATACTCCTTTATTACCTCCAAGAACGACAACGCCAGAGAATAATAAAGCAAGTTTGTCCACAATGAAACATACCCCTGAAAGACAAAAGCATAGTCCTAGTATTCATACACGACGTAGTAGCGTTAGTCCAGGACCCAATATTAGTTCAAGTCGTAGGAAACCACATAGTCCAAGTCCACTATCAAGACGACGGGACCATAGCCCAACAAGGAGAAGAGATTTTAGTCCAAGTCCAATGGTGCATAGACTTAGGCATAGTCCTAGTCCTTCTACAAGGCGGAGAGAGTTTAGTCCGAGTCCTGTAAGCCATCGACGTAGAGAACCTGTTAGTTCCCCACCTTCGAGTAAACGTAGAAGACGAGAAGAATCTGAACGGCGGCATAGACATCATGAAAAGGATAGAAGAGATAAAAGGAAATCGAGATCAACTAGGAGTCCTACTGGAAGCAGGTATGACATATGATATAACAATTTAAAATCATATGTTTTGTTTTTAAAAGTAAAATAAATAAATTTCTTTTTAGATTGCATTTACCCCTTTCTCGTTCACGATCACGAAGTCCTGGACGATGGCGAAAGTTACAATCACGATCTAGATCACGGTCTCGAAGAAGGAGTCGTACCCCAAAAAAATCCCGTTCCCCTAGCAAGTCACATAAATCGGCAAGAAAGCATAAATCAAAAAGTCCACGTCCTTCGAGAATACCTTCCCCTTCTCCGCATAGATCCAGAGCGCGAAGTCCTTCAAGTATTACAGCAAGAAATCTTCGAGTACAAGCAAAGATTAGTGAAACTAGTTTATTTGCTGAGCTTGTAAAAGATAGAAATATGAGGGAATTAGCATACAAAAAGTTACAAGCAGCTAAAGAGAAAGCTGTTAATCAAGATGAAGTTCAAATTATAGAAGGCACTGACGAAAAAGATGGTAGTAATGCATCCTCCGAAAACAAAACTTCCACTGACAATAAAGACAAATATGTAAATCATAAAGAACAATTGAAGACAACAAGTGAAAGTATGAAACCTGTTGATCTTGTGGATATACCTGTTCCAATATCGGATGATAGTGGAATAGCAGGCAAGACACCACCATTACCAATTACACAAAGCATTAATGCAAATGCAATACCTGGAGGTAATCAGCATCCTCCAATAATTGTATATACTTCACCTACAACTACAACTAGTGGTTGTCCTGTGACTGTCACAAGCAGTCCAAGTTTTCCAACTCTTACTAATCTACAAGCACCACCATTGTCACAATCTGAGTCTACAAATGTAGCAGGTTTAGTATCTATGCCAGTGCCTATTCCTGTACCAGTACCTGTGCTCCCTAATTTATCTGTTCCACCACCACCTATACCTATACCAGTTCCAGCACCAAACACAGCTATGTCTAAATTTAATCCTCCCAACAATTTAGTTCCTCTTAAGTCAGTAGATCCTCCTAAACCTCCTATTGTGGCATTCAAAACTAAGAGTTTATCACGATTACCATTACCACCTGGAATTAATCAAAACGACTTAGAGAGTATAGACTCACCACCGAGTCGATCTCCAAGCCCGCCTAGTAAGGCACAAATGAAATTCCCAGCTTCAACTCCAAAACCACCACAGAAGAAAAGTATTAAAGACTTACCTATGCCACCAGGTAAATTTGTGCTGACATCATACATAATTTTAATATTATTAAAATAATATTTTCTTTATTGTCGTTTTATATTTAGTTGTTCCTGGATCAGAAGATTTAAGTGGAGAAGATGATCCTAATGCAACACCTCCTCGTACAAAAGTTGAACGTATTCCACCAAAACCGAAATTAAAGAGACCAAAAATTTTAAAGCGTAGAGGTTCTAGAAATTGTCATACCCCTATGTCAGCTTCTAGTGGTAAAGATTGGGGAGAACGCTCTGTCGATGTATTTGAAGTTATAGCTCAAATAGGAGAAGGTACTTATGGACAAGTTTACAAAGCTCAAGACAAACGAGCTGGTGTACTTGTTGCATTGAAGAAAGTTCGTCTAGAAAATGAAAAAGAAGGGTTCCCTATTACGGCAGTGCGTGAGATTAAAATCTTACGACAACTTAATCACAAAAATATTGTCAACTTGCGAGAGATAGTTACGGATAAACAAGACGCATTGGACTTTAGAAAGGTACTACGTTAAAACACACGATATAGTGACGACGTTATTGCATATTACAATTTTATAGGACAAGGGTTCATTTTACCTTGTATTTGAATACATGGATCACGATTTGATGGGTCTTTTGGAGTCTGGGATGGTTGACTTCAATGAAATGAATAATGCAAGCATTATGAAACAGTTATTAGATGGATTAAATTACTGCCACAGTAAAAACTTTTTACACAGAGATATCAAGTGTTCTAACATACTAATGAATAACAAGTATGTAAAATGTATTATTAGGGAAGAAAAAAAGTTGTATTTCTACAGTTTGATTATATAATTTTCATAGAGGGGAAGTCAAATTAGCTGACTTTGGACTTGCAAGACTCTACAATGCTGAGGATAGACAGCGCCCTTATACGAACAAAGTCATTACTCTGTGGTATAGACCACCTGAATTATTGTTAGGTGAAGAACGTTACGGTCCTGCGATAGATGTGTGGAGCTGTGGCTGTATTCTAGGAGAATTATTTTCTAAAAAACCTCTATTTCAAGTAAGAAAGTAATAAATTATGTATTTTTATACGAGAAAGAGAGAAAGATAAAAAACAGAGTTTGAAAATAATCATTGCTATTTTTCATTAGGCAAATGTAGAAATGATGCAGTTGGAAATGATTTCCAGAGTTTGTGGAACCCCAACTCCTGCTGTTTGGCCTTCTGTGATAAAATTGCCATTATGGCATACACTGAAACCAAAAAAATCACATAGAAGACGTTTACGAGAAGATTTTTCATTCATGCCAGCACCGGCTTTGGATCTTTTAGACAAAATGCTGGAATTAGATCCAGAAAAACGAATAACGGCTGCTGATGCACTTAAAAGTGCTTGGCTGAAAAATGTTCAACCTGAGCAGTATGTTCTTTTCTTGTATTTGGATATACTTACAAAAAGAATATTATTTAACTTAATCATTTAATATAAAAATATGATAAAGCTAAAATGATTTGCAGCAATAGTATTTATGTAGAAATATAATCAAAGAGAAACTACAGGACATTTTTTGTAGTTTTTTGTACAATAATTTTAATTATTGCTTGTTTATAAAACCTGTATCTCTTACGTAAAAAATTAGGATGCCAGTGCCTCAACTTCCTACTTGGCAAGACTGTCATGAGCTCTGGAGTAAAAAACGAAGACGTCAGTTACGAGAACAGCAAGAAAGCTCTGCTGGAAAGATGCCTCTTCTCCCTCTTCCAAATAAAGGAGGTCCCCATAAGGCAATTGAAGATCTATCTGATGTCGGGGGGTGAGTAGTTGTAGAGAGACATATTCGCACAAACTGGGACGCGATCCAGTACTGACCAGATACTAATTGCTTACACACGTAGATGGCTGTGTACTGCAGTTGTGCTTGGCATTTATTTTCTTAGCAAAATGCGTTGTTAGAAATCTTATTTAAAGAATGAAGACATAACTGTTGTAGTATCTTATTTTCATCGTCCGTTTGCATGTGACTTTCAATAATGGATAAAATAAGTTAATTTTAGTTTGATTCACAGTCGTTCAAACACGACGATGGCTATAGTGCAGAACAATGGAATATAGACACACGAAAATGTACAACAACGTTCTCTTTTCATGGGTTTACTACAGAAATTGTTTTAATACCTCATTTTCCAAATACATGAAAATATTTCAAACGCATGTATTTAAAAGAAATAGAAAATTTATGGCGATATGTTTTTTCACGATAAAATATATTATAATATTTAATTACCCTATTAACTGAAAGAAATAATATTATCATAATATTACATTATTATCTTTCTTCCGAAGTGATATCAAACATTATTTGATTTAGAAGATATCAGCATTTATGTAACAGGAAAATATGTATTCCTAATTTCATTGTGTTTGTGACTTAATTTAATTGGTTGTTTTTAAAATCAATCATATAATTTAAAGAATTGTGAAATTTTCCATCTCTGATAATATTAGGACCAATAAGTAGATAAACATGTACATATTTGCTAATCCATGGATATGTGAACATACATATGCATATATTATAACATTTTTGTGAATGTAAAAGAAAATGCACATATGTACAATTTTATATCGCAGTTAAACAGTTAAATATATGCATTTACATAAATTACATGTATATGCATATAATTATTAATACCCACCATTGTAACAGTGATATACATCTATGAAACATTCATTTTCAAATGATGAACTATTTAAAAAGGAAAAAAACATGAAAAAAAAAGAAGAAAAATATAGTAGATATATAATTGTAAATAAAAAAAAGATCGGAGTTTACTGAAATTTCGTATAATAATTTCATATTAACTATCAAATTGAAATATCTACAAGCGCATGAAATGATACAAGAAATGAATGAACAAAGAATATGAGTAAATAAACGATCTTTATAATATTTAAAGTCTTGGAGTGTAAATAGGTCAAATGGATTACTAAGAAGAAGCTGTTAGAAGATTGAAGACTATGGAATACAAAGGAGCCAAGACTAAAGTGTGAATGTATTACGCGAAATATTAACATCACGGCCATCATCATCGACATTTCATTTGATTTACGTTAATTCAGTTTATTTGAACATTCACATTTATAGATTAGGCATATTTTAATTGATCATATTTTCGCAACTGTGTTATAGTTTGTTATTCTGTATTGTAGATAGTTATCGTATGTTTCAATATACGAATGGCAATTTTTGATATTTGTTAAATATTTTCATGTTTTTGCATGTATTTTGTATCAATGCCATTCTTATAATGAAATTCGGGATTTAGACAAACCTAATGTATTATCGTCACAATGTAAAATAATATTGAATTACTGTAATATAAAATATTTACTAAATGTCCATAGGCACTTGCCTAATATATTTATGGACAATGAGTTTCCAATGTTATTAAAATATTTTATCGTTTAATTTGTTTAGTCCCTTTCAATGTTTCTATATTTTTATTTATAAACTAAGTAACCATAATCCTTTGAAAAAATCATATCTGACGATGAACACTGCTGGGACCTTGGGAATGAATGATAATACCAGTGTACATGATTATGTACCCTTTTAAAATGACATGCAAAGTATATGTTATCTTTCTACTTATTCCACAATCAGTTTGCACGAATATTTAATATGTTTGTTACTTTAATGCGAAATATATTAAAATAAATAATATATACGAATATTATAAAAAAATTATTTCATTTACAGATGAAATAAAATAAGTATTCAAGTTTCACTTCTCTGTAAATATCAAACAGCATTATATGATAACAAGATCAGAGGTTCATGTAATTCACTTTTAAATAAAAAATATTTCATTATGGATTACGTGATCTTCATTAGGAAAAAGATATGAATAATTAATAATATGTGCTACTTCAAAATATAATGAAATAAAAATTGTGCTTTATAATATAAATATTTTAATTAATTTAGTGAACTTGAATAAATGAGAAAAGATAATTGATCATATATAATATGATATAAAACAGTATGTATAATAATTTTCTTGTATATACAATTATAAATTAAATGTTTTCTATTTTAGCTGCCTTGTTTAAAAAGATATATAATGAACAAAAAGTAATATTTCCAAAATACACTTATAAAATAATGTGGAAAGTTATAGAGTATGTAACATACTAATTATAGTAATCAAGGATATAAAATTATTGTGTAATAATTAAATTTTTTATTATTGACGAATTTATAATTATCGATTCTGTTGAATTAATAATTATAATTTATGCAAAACTCAAAGAAAATTGTATGTAATACCGTATAATATCGTATTTTATATTAATACAACTATTCTTAATTATTGATATATTAAGCTATGTAGCACATATTACAAAATTTGTTATAAAAGTTTGTTACTTTTATAATGAAGTTTATATTAAATTCAAATTTTTAAATATTTGCCATTTTCTTATTGTGTGTGTATATGTAATTATTATGTAACTGATAACAAAATACAAAAATATTATATAGAAAAAAATGCCTGTACACAAACTATATATAACATATATCATACAATATAAGTATATGAATATTTTAATACATTACAAATTACTTTGCTATATAACTTTATGTAAATAGCATACATTTGGTTATGTATATTATTTCTAGTTATATATCATAATAATGCTGTCTAGAATAGACATTGTATAATAGATATTGTTTATGATAAATTATATTGTGGAATTTGTAGAAAACAGCATAATACTTGAAATATAAAATAACAAATAATTATAAGTGAATACAAATTGGCAAAATATCTAATAAGAAAAACAATTATGTTTCAGGAAGTAATGTTATTGTGGCTGAATGATAAAGGGCAAATTTTATATCACTTATAAGAATATAAATAGGTAATAAATATTCCAAATCTGTATAATATATGTTTATACCCAGGGTGTCCAGTTTAATAATTCACGAGACTTGGTTTTGTGTATCATATAACAAATTCATGTGAGCTTGGGCTTTATGACTAAAATAAAAAAGCTTAATCGTTTCGTGCAGAAAGGTTGAGGATTTAGTGAACTAAACAGTCACATTATGGTCTTAATATTTATGATCCATTATAAAATTGTTTTGTCATATCTCTTCACTTATAGAGATATAAGTGATAAGTATGCAATAAATTGTGAAAAATAAAATTTACAGAATATAAATAAAGTTTGATATGCTATGCCTATTAAATTGCATGTATATCCATATAAAATACTGATTTGTTAGTCTTGCTTTTATCAATATGCACGTTTATAAAATGTATTATCTTCTGCATGATTCCTGTTAATTATCAAACAAGTGTTATTATTGGGTATTCATGTGTTACTGTCCATTTTAATAATATTTATATGAAATTTTATTTAACATTGTTTTATTAGTATTATTTCTCTATTCAGAAGACATTTTACAATTTTATAACACCAGAATTTTATATTTATTCTTAAGTATATCCACTAATTACTTGTGTTTTTAGTATAAAAATATATGTGTTTTTTATACAATAAATTTGTTTTAATATAACATTTTGATGAATAGACATATTTATTAAAATATTTTATTTTTATTTGTATCGTTTTTATAACATATTTTTGACTTGATTTCAGGTCTTCCAAACGTTTAAAAATGGAAGCAGGTTACAATTCTCATCCAAATCGTCTTGGTACGGAATCCCACTATGGGGGAGATAATTTGTTCAACCAAAGTAGACCTTATATGGTCTCATCACCATCATATTATTACACTAGTCCTCCACCTGTTACACCACGGCCCAAGGGAGATACTAGCAGACCTTATATGATCTCATCACCATCATATTTTTACGTTAGTCCGCCACCCGTTACACCACGGCCCAAGGGAGATGCTAGCTCTCATATACCAGAATTATACACAGAAGATAGTCTTGTTCGAAAATTAAGTGTTCTCACAAGTGCATTAAATCAGGGAAGACCAATTCGTGTTGAAGATCTCATGTCGCTTCGAACAGATAATGAGGTGCATACCACAAGGAATATTTCATTTTTCTAATCTTTATTTTTATAATACAATCATTAACATTGTAATATAATATTATTGAATAATTATAATTTAATATCATAGCTACCATAATTCAAATTACAGAGTGACCCAAAAGTAGTACAGTTACTAGGAGAGTTGCATGCTGAACTTCGACTTACTGCAAATTCAAGATCAAGTGGACTAGTAGAATCTCATCTTCCTATACTAAATCCACCACCTTTAGGTAAGTATCATTGCGCCAATTTCTCTTTCATATTAATAATGTATTATCATTTTGTCTTTGCAGATACAAATGCAGTTCAATCAGGAAATTTTGATGCACATGCAGTTTATGCTGGTGATGATGCTATGAGTTCTGGAAGATGGTCACAAGTGGCTACAGCTGGTGTTCGCAGTGCATTATTAGCGCTTATGTCGCGCTATGGTTTGGAAACTTGCAATCCTTCCCCTGTTATCACCCGACCCCCAGGTAAACCAACATCCAACCTAACACAGAACCTATTCCTGCCCTCAACTTCCTCTCAGTCAGCATTCAGCTCATAATGATTTGTATATATAACTCTTTACAGTGTTCTAAACTATGTTCTGTATAAAGTTGGAAAAGGTCTAAATTGCTATTTTTTAAATTAACTAGGCATGGAAGTACAACTGCATCCAAGTTGTTTATAGACTCTACTATCTGTTCATAACTGTAAGTGCACATTCGGTGTATACTTGTATATAATTGATGTATTATTAATACGTGACCAGTTACTTAATACAGTACTTGTATCTTTAATAATAACAACATGCTCTTTATAGTGCACACTTATGCGACATATGAAATAAGAGCTTAAAAATCTTAATGCTTAACTTTTTAGTTTTTTTTTTACATGTAGATTTATTTTTCTTATTGAAAGTATCGAATATTTACGTACATACACGAAAACACGTATATGATGTATGCAATTTGAAAAATTGAAACAGACTATTTGTTCTATGTAGATACTTTTATCTTTTTTAAAAGAATAATTTGTTTTTAAAATATTTGGCGTTTATTACGTACAACTTTGTTAGGCGAAATATTTTGTTATACCGAATGAATTTGTTA
>NW_016909145.1:962385-973550 GCF_001483705.2 Eufriesea mexicana | reverse complement strand
AGAAAAAATTAAAACAAAAAAAAAAATGGGGGGGGGGGGGAGAAAAGGAAAGGAGGATAAAGGGATTTCAAAAAAAACTAAAATCAGATACATTTTAAACATTTATTTGTTGCACAAGTTTTTTTTTTATATGTGATGTTAAATCCTTATTTATTATGAAAATATTTACGGGATGTAATGTAAATAACAATGTCGAGACATAATAAAGAGATAAAAGTACACAAATTTAGTAGGCTTTTTTTAGGACAGAAAAAGTAATTAATTTAAAGATATTTCGATATACATTCATATTTACAAATTAATTATATATAAATAAATAATTTCTGTTTGGTTAGATACTTACGAAGTTATGTAAAAGATTTTTTTTAACAAAACATGATAAAATTAAAATATTCAAAGTTACGATTTTTGAACATAATAAAGACAGGATAAGAGAAAAATTAACACAAGTTTCACGAACGTTTCAGATTGAAGTGATTGCAAGAGAAACACGTACACTGCAAAAGTGAGGTTAGGACGTGTGCTTCTGTACCAGCAAGCTGTATACAATGTTTGACGATATTATGGCGATTTGTGCTGCGGTTTAAAAAGAAACTGGCGACACGCTATAGATTATTCAGTGAAGTGATCAGCAGTATAATGTTGTGGGAATGAATAATAAATTGTTTGTTTTCTTAAGTTTATTCGATTCTATGCTCGGTGTGATAATAATATACGCAATAAAAAACGCAACGAATTAATTAATGACAAGTGAAAAAAGAGGCAGGATATTGAGTTGTTTTAAAAAACAATTACCTAACCTCATTCGTTTTACTGATGGCTTTGCCAAGTATTTTACAATTTGATTGTTCCATAGATAATGAGATTGCGCAAAATGCTACGAAGAATTTCGCTGGATTTTTAGGGAAAGCATTTGAAGAACATAAAAGTAAGTACATATCACATGTTGTTTTTATAATAACAAGTTTATATTTTTCTTTATATTTATTTTTATAGTTACAAGAAATTATAAATTAAAAATTATTTATGAATTGTTTTGTGTGTTTTACAATAATATATAAAACTTATTTTTCGTGAAAAATTAAATTTTTTAAGGAATAGAATCTTCACAGTGAATTAAAAAAGTTCAGTATATTTGAAGTGTAATTTAAATTATTTCGTTCTTTTATATTGTAAATTCAATTTTTAATAAAATTTGTAGTTAAATTATTCTATTTAAATAGTATATTCTTATATTTGCAGAGTTATGGAATGAATATTTAAAACTAAGAAAATATTGTGAAGATGCAGATTTTAACATTCCATTTCAAGTACTTGAATCAGATATTTATAACAATAACAATGTGTAAGTTTTCATTTTATTACTGACATACAATTTTTCTAAATATTATCTTAGAAAACTATAAATACTATTTCTTCTACTTATATAACATTATATTACATATTGTTAAACTTTTTATATTTCAGTATTACACCTGATACAAGTCAGGTATCATCAGGAAATACAGATGCATTTACATCTTCACACAACAGTATTTCTTCTAGTTATAATTCTAATATTTCAAATTTAGATAATATTATTTTAACTAATAAATCTATTGAGAAGAAAACTCAAGAAAATATGTTAATAAAAAGTCCAATACTTATAAAGAAATGTTATAGATGTAAGAGAACTAATCAAGACATAATATTTGAGAAATTAAAGAAAAGCAAATCTCTAAGTAGCAAAAATTATTATGATGGAATAGAATGTACATCTGTTGCAAGAATGGCAAAAAGATTAAAAGTTAGCACATCACATGATATAAATAATATATTAGTACAAAATAATAAAAAGCAGTCACAACCTATGTCTCTTTTAGATGAAGAATTAACTAATAGTACAACTCAGAAAAAGTACAAAGGTTTTGATTTTTTAAAACCATATATATCAGATATACCTAAAGAAAATATAGAAGGAAAATCAGAAAATCATAATAAATCTATAGAAGAGGAAATAATTCAAAGTAGTCCACTAAGTAATCATATAACATCAAGTTTGAACATAAAAAGTATAAAACGAAAAAATAAAACTCCTAACAAAGTTTCTAAAGAAATAAATCAAACTAGTCTTGATTTGTTTATGTCACCTGCACATATGTCTACACAGAAAAATCAATCACTTTTAATTACAGGGTTAGAAGCACATAATTTTTTTGAAGAAAACACTAAAAATGATTGTAATACTGAACATTTATACCTAAAAGATATCAGAAACTTATCAACTCCAATAAATGAAGTTAAGAAGATAGAACTACAAGAAGATATTATCTCAGCAGGAGGAAAGAAGTACCCAGAATCATCCAGACAATTGCTTGATACTGATTTTTCAACATTTAATGATGAAACATTCTTTTCTTTTGGAGAGGAATTTAAAAAAATGTCTACTCATGATACAAATAAGTTAGAAGATATTAAACAAAATATATCTGAAAACAAAATGTTACCAAAATTTTTATCTGTAAAGAAAAGTCTTATAAATAGTTTTGATATGTAAGTGATATTCATATAAATGTAAATAATTTTTTAAAATATTTATATTAAATTTAATACATTTTTTTTAAGACCATCACAGAATACAGAAATACATATTGATAAACCATCAAAGAAAAAGTCTGGGAAAGCAAAGGTGACTAGTACTTCTTGTCGGGAATGTAAAAGGGTAATATATAATTTTACTTATTATATAAAAAATAAAAATAGTTATAGTTAATTGAAATAATATTAAATGTAATTTGTTCCTTTTTAATGCTACATGCAGAAAATAATTTGTAAGTAATTATTGTGTATTATATAATATTTTATACTCAATATATATTTTATGATGTTTATATATTTATATGTATATAAGTGTAGACATTTTTTTTAGTATTATGCCAATCTTGGACTTACTGAACAAGAAATACAAGCAAGGCAAAATAAATGTTCTCGACACAAAGTTAATTACAATAAAAGAGAAGGTACACCCGAAGGTAATTTAATATTTTTTGATAATCTTAACAAAATAAAACGATATATTTAAATTTTATAAATGCTAATTTATTTTAGGTTTCTGGGATCCTGTATTTGCTGATCCATATACATCTACTTTGCAAGATTAAAATAAAGCATGTTAACATGCACTTCATTTATAAGTAATTATTATTTTATAAATAATTGTATATTTTGTAAGATTTATTTAAAAATGTATGTAATGAGAGCACAAATGTAAAGATATTTTTAAATGTGAAATTTATAATTGAAGAAAAGAAAAATAAATTTCAAGAATAAGAACATAATTGTATATTATGATTTGAACATAGAGTGATTTATTATATTATAACACATATAGTATTACATTTTGAGTAACATAGTATAGATTTATATATTATTTTATTTTATATACTCATCCTTTTGCATAAAAATATAGAATCTTTTATATAAATTTGTGCTAAAGAAAAGATTAATAAAACTCATTTGTTAGTCAAATTTTGACGTTGAGTTCACAATATATCATTTGTATTAATTCAATACAAAATATAAGTTATCAATAATTAAATATCATAAATAAATTTCTTATGCATTTAGGTATTTAGAACGTGAAGTGTTCAGAAATGGAAGCAACATTAGAGAACAAAATTACTTGATATTATGTATTGTTTTGTTTTACATTTATTTTTTGTTAATTTAACTAATTTGTAGTACTCGATAAATATCGATGTAAATATGACTGTTTCATAAATTGTAATGTAGTAGAAAAGGGAAGTAGCATAGAAATATAAAATGTAAAGAAACATTAATTGTTAGTAATCGTACTGCACAATAAAGAGGAAGGAATCGCAAATACAACCTATTCGTCTTGTGGGAGGCTGGATCTACAGGACGAACAACGCTGCAGTTTTAAAGCAAGGGCGATACTTCCATTTGCCATTTTTCATGTTAACATCACAATTTGTGCAAACATATATATGTATATTTTTCTTTCTATATACCATCTAACATTTTTCATATGATATTTAAAACATTAAGTTTACTTTATGTAATTGTATTCTACTTCATATGTATTTGACACCAATAAAATATTGTTCTTATAATATTCTTATAATCCCGATACTTAATTATAACATGTATATTGTGCAGCTCGATTATTTTTTTCTGTATGCATAAAAAAAATACTGATAAATGATGCTTTTTGCAACTTCTTCACATGAAACTTTATATTTAATGTTTAATAAAATTTTATTTCATGGATGCAACAGTCAAAGCTGTTCATTAAAATCCATATTTTTTTGAATCTCTAACAATAGTATAAAAATTCTGATTTCAATTCTTAATATGGGGATCTCAATTCTCGCATTTTTAACATAAAAATTTCATTTAAGTGTTGTATATCAGAAAATACGTTACACGTAATCAAAAATTTACAAAGAACTTAATTTAATAAAACAGATAAAAAGTTCGATTAAACATATAATTAGTTATATGTGATTTAATTAATGTGAGCATCAACGTTATGTACACTTGAAAGAATTGACTGGGCAGATAGAATTATATTAATTATTAGACGATATATTTTGGTATCATATTTAAAGCTATTGTAAAGCACGTTAGTAGAATTGTTTATAAATGAAAGTAACATATTTTCAATTGAATAAAAATAATATTTTTATGATATAAAATTAACTATATAATGAAGTATATAAAGACTGAGCTTTATAATTGGAGGTAAACATTCATTTTCACAATAAAACAATAAATCATATTAAAATTTAATAAAATTGATCACTATAAAGTTTACCTCAAAAGACAAGTTTATAAGAGTATACAATACAAATAATTCCATTACTAGCTGATATTTAGAATTCCATCAGCTGTATAGCTCAGTCTTTCCATATGCTTGTACTTGATTATTCAAGTAGGCCGTAGTTAAATAAGATGCATAATAAGTATTATGGACTGTAATAATGAAATCTTTTTTAAAATAATTATTCAGCATTATAATTTATATGCATATATCTATATCGTATAATTAAGTAAATAAAATTTGTAGAACTTAGAGAGTTTAAAATTTGACATTTTCTGCAACAAAATACAATAAAAGTAAAATCTGTTAAAAGCGTGAATAGATGCAGACGAATTCAGACAAGAAAGTTATAGAAAATGAAAGATTTAATAGTAATTTTAGATTCTTAATGCGATTATGGTTGACTAGAAATATTTGGCCATTTTTTGTCAGTGAAATTTATACTTTGCCTCTGCTCGCCGCAATTGCTATTTCAAATTCGAATCGAAGTTTACTGATCTTGTTTTGTCGAAAAATTGCTTCCTGGTAGAGATTTTTCTGCAGGAGGTACAGGTAAAGCTTTAAGGATTGCGTGCACTTCTTCCGCCACTGCCATGTGGACGAATTTATATTGTTCTTTTGTTGTAACCATACCAGGTCTTTGATCTCTTATATCATTTAATGTAGCTGCAATATCAATTTCTTTGGATCCTTTTATCATACGGTTCAAGACCATATCGATTAAACAATAGGTACCAGTGCGGCCTGCACCATCACTATAAAAAATTATGCTTTTTAATTTTTTTGTTATAATTATAATAGAATTATTATAATAGAATTATTATAATTATCACATATTATTAATTTATACTAAAATTTATGGTTTAAGCAATATTCTAAACATAACATTTTAAACGTAAAAGATAGAAACTCTACTTTACCTGCAATGCACGACTATAGGGCATGATCTGCCTTTGTAGGATTTGTTAATTTTCCTAAAATTACATATTAATAGGTATTAGTATAACGATGTGTTTTATTTACAGACACGAGCATTATTTGAATTTATAAGACATTTACCGGCGGAATTCAAGAAGAGCTTTAATGGAATGTGGCACACTGTTTTCTGGCCAAGACAAGAAGTGGAATTGCGTTACAGTTCTTGTTTCACCGGTACGTAGATTTTTCAAGTAGAAAGAACGCACTAGGTAGTCGTCACACCAGAAATGCTCGGACACAAGATGTACCTCGTAAATATGATACAATTCTGATCCTTCCTCAGGCCAATAACGATGGCACATAGCAACACCTTCTTCGGTGAGTCTAGTTAACATCACGATTACAACACTGCCTTGTTCCCAAACTAGTTGCCAAAAATCAGCTGTTGTTTCTGGAAGTGGCCCTTGCGTGGCGATGTAAGCTGGATTTCGTGGATCATGATCAGCCTAGAAAAAAATAGATTGTGTTTGAATGTAGTCTTTGTATTATTGGTTTTCTACTGAGAAGCAAGTCACACGGCTTTCTTTAGTACATAGCAAGCACATTTCTATTTTATAATCTATTATGCAATTTTTGTGATTTTATATTATGCAGGAATTCTTTTGATTTTGCAATGCAATTACTACTGTTCTTTTTTTTATTTATTTTCATGTAATAAAAGCCACTTTGTGAACTAATACCTAAACTATGTAGTGCTCATTTTGCGTTTATCTGAAATGATGATTTACTCGAAAATGTAGATAAAGTTCACAGGTTCATTTAGCATACAAACGTGATAGAAAATGTTTATATAAACATTTTGTTATGTATTATGTATATATTTTGTTATACTTTACAATTTTTTGAGTGCATATTTTCTTTCATTTGTTTTCTTATCTAAAATAACTGATAGTAAGAAAGTTTAGTAATAACGTTATTAATATTAAACATGTTTGACAATTATTTTTACAAAGAAAATTCAAACAACTGTAAATTTTATAAAATTTTATAAAATTTTAACAAATGTATATAAAAATTTATTGTGTTTTGTATACTAAATTTATCTCTAAGTATCTCTACATTTATGATAGATAGCTTTGACATGCCTCGATTTGCAATAAACGTTACAATATTATTGAAATATCTACATAGAAGCGTCTTTAAAAAAAGCATTGCTTTGTTATCATATTGCAAATATAACAGTAGATTGTCCATGCTCGTCGTGTGACTTACCGATTTCTATTTTCAGTTCCATTTTCAACGATTTAAAAATGAAAACCACGCATATATTATTTTACTCCATATTTATATCTTCTGGGGAATTTTTAAATGATAAACTCAAGAATACTTACAATTGTAGAGGCGTTAATATAGTCGGAGTTATTGATATTAGCGAGATCGTTTAGAATCACCCTAGAATGATCGTAGGGAATCGGTGCCCCGGAACGATTGCATTTAACATTTCCTTCTCTTTGCGCTTCTATCGAAGAGAGAGTTGCTTCTTTTGGGCATAACGACCATTCTAGATCCAATCGGTCCTTATTCTTTAAGTGATCCTCCATATAACTCTGAAAAAATATACAACGGAATTTTAGACTCGTATTCATTAAGATATAAAATATATACACTATAAATATGTTTCATAACAATATAAACTTATGTGAATAATTAAGTTATTATTTCAGTCATTGAGTCAATATCTGCGTGTATTAATTTAGACGAAAGCATAAGACATAAATTTTCAAACATTAAAATATATTTTTATGTCATTTCCGTATTATCACCGTACCATAAAATATTAACAAAAATATTATATCAACATACTAGAACCATTTGTCCGGTTGCTATGTCCATGTTCGAAAGTGCTGGTTCTTCTCCCCAAGAAGATGTGCTAGATCGATTCGATGATAAATTAGTGGATTCATTTTCTCGACTTAAGCTTGTAATTCGTGGGGAGTCTGGTTTATCCGATTGTTTGGCGTGCATTCTTGCTCTGCACAAATCTTGATAATCTTTAGATACCTCTGGGTCGGGTGTGGTTAATCCTGCCAACTTGGCTCGAGACTTAATATGTCGACGAACGATTATCAAAGTAATTATGGCAATTGCAATGACAACTCCGACTCCTACAGCCACTATTACTCCAAACATGTTGGAACTCATCTCGGGATTTCTGACAACTTCCAGCATTGCGGGCAATTTGGTCTTTAAATAAAAAAATATATTAATTTTTGTTTAATACAGTTATTTCATTGTAGTATTAAAATGCACTGTTTAAAATAAGCAGAGGATCACGTTTCTGATGAATTCTGCCTACAATGTTGATGTATTTTTTACGATGATGATGTATTTATAGGCGAGTGATCCTGTAATTAGTTTGAACAGTATAATTGCAAATGTTATGTTCTAGACATATTTTGAGATGAACCTTATCACCTATGCCTGCGCGCTTCACTTCGACACCCAGAATCTCTTTCAGTTTACCACTTATGGGACCTTAAACCATAACATAGTTGATTAATTTCATGGCTTATTATTTACACTTATTAAATTATTGATTCGTAGATTAATATTTTTATTAATTACCGATGTGTGTGGCGACGTCGGTAGCATTATAATTTTTATTGTTTTTAATAACTTTGAAGGTCACTTCTGCCACACCAACTCGAATATCTTTTAAAGAGCCAGGTGTTAGTCCCAATAACTTGCTCACCTGAAAATTAAATAATTATATTTCGTATTTTCAAAAAGAAATTCGGATTTTTATGAACACCAACAATTACCTCTTTGACAACATGTTCTCCTTCTGACCATGTGTGAAATTCTTGCTGAAATTCGATGTAAACGTAATCTAGGTCAACATTGTTATACGAATTTGAATTGACTGTATGTTGACCAGCTTCTGCTTCTTTCTTTACGTATGGAGTAAGTAATACGTCATTCTAAAAATGAATTAATTTGATGATTGTGATGATTATATTGTTCATATCACACATTTTACTTTTGCTTATTTTATTTTGCTTAGTACTTACATCTTGTTCAGTTTCGATAGAATCAGAATGATTTTCTTCTGAAACCGTAAAAACTTTTGATGTTAACACTTAGCCAACCGAATGGGACGATCTCCTCGCTTTAAAGTAAGTCGCTGTATAACCACCCGGGGAATCTTTTTCTTTTCTTTTTAGTTTTGAACTGGAGTTGTTTGCAATACATTGGATTAAAGTTTTATAAGGTATAAAAAAATACCACTAAAAATGGTATTGTAAAATGTAAAAATTAAAGCGAGAGTGTGCATGCATGCAGCATCTGTCTGTACTTAAATATGCCTAATAAATCATGGACATATACTACTTAAAATATTTAACAATTCCCAGACCTATACTACTTAAAATACCTGAACAATGCCTAATCTATATTAATCAAATTATGCTTGACCAATTGGTGGCATATGCTATTTTAATTATGTTAATAACTTTTTCATTAACTTTAACTAAACTTATTTCACAGATTTTATTGAAAGTTATGTTTTATAAAAGCAGTCAAAGTATTCAATAAATTGGAAATAATTCCAGTTTAAGACTGATTAATAACAAAAAAAAATAAATATGATGAAAGTCACGTGTTGCTAAGAAAAAGTAGGAAACTCTTCTATCGGTCATACAACAACTTACTTTAAAGGGAGATCTTCTCATTCGGTCGGCTAAGTGTTAATTTATATACAGGGTATCTTTTTTATCTGGTTTTGGTGGAATATCTTGAAAACGACGAGGGATAGAAAAACAATGTTAAGACAAATATTGTTTGGTATAAAGAAAATGGTAATTAAAAATTACATACATATATATATATATAAATATAAGCTAATGTAACATAAAAAAAAGTAACAATATTTACCTGCTGGGGATGGAGTTTTGAATGCATAGTTATTTGTTGAAAATGGAGGCCCTGGTTTCTTAACATCTAGACGTTCCCGTCGTTTAAATCCAGCTAATCCACGTCTCCAAAGGAATTCTGTTAAATCGTCATGAACTAAAGTATCGTAGGCATTTTCTAAAAATGTACAAAGTTTAATTATCTATCACCTTTTTTTATATAACTATTTTAAATAATGTATATCTTCATATAATGGTAATAAAAAAAATATACCACTAGTTTCAATATTAGGTTTATCATTAGCAGGCTGGACAAGTCCTCCTTCGGTATAAATCCCTTTTCCTATAGATGAGCTATCCTTTGGAGGCACTTGTTCTTCATCGTTCACATCGTCATAATTATCATTGTTATAATTATTCTGCGAGTTACGCTTCATATTTTCCAAAAAAGGTTCAATTTTACTAGGAAGCTCAATAAATTTTCTAGGTTTGTACTTTTTTGAAAATGCCTTCTCGTAGTCAACATCAAAATCTTCGTCTTCATCTTCTTTCTTGGCAGAATAATCATTAGATTTATCGTTCACCAGAAACTCCAATTCATCAGTACTTAGGCTTATGGGATACAAATTTATATTTTCAGAAAGTTTCTTTGATAGTTTCTCCTCTTCCAAAGCATTTTTAAACGATTCCATTGCATTGTTGTCATAATCCCGAAAATTATACGGTTGTCGTCTGATTCGGTATAGCTTTTCGTTGAGTCCATCGAAAGTCACAGGTACTTTCCGAGAATTACTTTCATCATAATTTTCTTCATAACTACCTTCATTCGTTGAAAAATCATATTCGTTGTCAGAATTTGGATTGTATCTGTAAAACTGGGAATCTGTTTTTCTCAATTGTTCTTTGTATGGCGACTGAGAAATTTCGTAATTGTTATCAGGATCCTGAAAATATCGATTTTCTGTGCCGGGAGGATAATAGATTTCACTAGCAAATTTGTTATTGCTAGGCGTAAATTTTACTGTCGCTAACGCGGGTACCTTAAAAAGTAAAGTTTCATTTTTAAATTCTAAAAGTAATTTATGGAATCTTACTACGATTATCGTCATTATTATAATACATTCTATGCTGCATGATTTTCTCGATTACTAAATCTTTATTTTATAATTGTAATTAAATATATTAATATGAATCCTCGATTTTGATTTAAAGTTTGTAAAATCAATTTTTCTAGCACGATTTGTTTTAATGTAAAATTTTTTAATTTAATCTTTAATCTTGTTTTAAGATTTTATCGAAACTATTTTCTACTATTAAATATTATGTCGTAATATTTTTTATTCTAATGTTCTTCCGAAGTTTTTCATGTTCTCGCAGCACAGAATGTATTACAATTGGACTATGTCGTGATTAGGCTTACTTCTTCTTGGTTGATTTTGTTTTCGACATATGAACGGTGTCTTAAATGATCACAGAGTCGAAGATCGTAGTTTTCTCTAAAAAAAAAAAAAAAA